>NC_058109.1:11642080-11945830 GCF_914725855.1 Thunnus albacares
CTGATATGAATGTTCCACCCAGGAACCCCATTATGTCAGCCGGCAACTAGCTCCCGTTTCACATATGATCATATACACATTCACTTTTTACTGTTTTATTTTTGGGTCAGCTAGTACAGTGAATGCATTACAGTTAAAAGGATAATTCTGGTTTATTATCCCAACTTGGGACTTATTTTTATCAGTTGGTTATGGTCAAGGTAACCGCAACTGTCCAGGCCCCCAAAAGCCTCAAGTTCACCTTTTGTTAGCTGGATTTGGTAATTTGATTGCATTTTGACCACTACAATATTCACAAATGCAACGTTTGAATACTGTTAAAATTCAATCTATTGTTTTCCCGATCTCAGTGCCTTGACAGATATAATTAGTGGTTAGATTTAGGCAACAAAAATACTTTGATTCAGGTTTGAAAGATTGTGGTTTTGCTTATATGTTAATCGACATGTTTGCTTCAAGTCACTGCAGGCTTAATTGTGTATTAAACTCAAACCATGATCTTTCCCTGCCCTTAATCAAGTGCTTGCAGTGCCTAAACATAACCATAAAAAGTTTAATATTGCTGTACATAGTTACTACCGGCAGATATTGTAATACAATACTGATAAAAATGAAACACGTTGTCACTGAACATTTTACTCAAACATTCGGTATCAGACTTTTGTGACCTGCCAGATACATTAATTAACAACATTTTCTCATTATGTTGATAGTAAATGTAATTTGAGTGGCATTACGTCTCCTTCTAAATGTATGTGCCCCTGCCTTTTTTTTTTTTTTTTTTTTTTGCCATTTTCCCCATTAAAAGATTTTGGGGGTGGGTTGGTTTCCTTATTTGAATTGAGGGTCTAAGGATAGAGGATGTTGTATTGCTGTACAGATTGTAAAGCCCCCTGTGGCAAATTTGTGAATTGTGATATTGAGCTATATGAATAAAAATGGACTTGACTATTTGCTTTTGCAATTTAGTAGCATACAAACTTAATTTCTAGGAGATGTGATTGTGCATTTTCAGGTAATTATGTGGCTATATTTTGCAGAGGGGCCCTGTATCAAAATCTAGATTTAAATAGCTTATACAATAGTTTATATTGTGTTCATACTGTGTTCAATAACTTTACCACAAACTAATACAAAGTGTTACTCCAGTATATTAGTTCTGGTAGCAATGCAGTTATGAGAATTTTAGCAAAAGGGTGTATACATGTTGCACATATGGAGGTGGGGGGACAGTAGCGGCCCAAATTTTACCCCAGGGACCCCTAACAGGTTTTTCCAGCCATGGTTATAATAACAATATAACATAACATTGTAAGGAATTGCTGAGATCTGGGAACATACCGACATCACCACAACAAAATCAGATGAAGCAAGAAACCATTAGACAGCTTGTAGGCTTGTAAACAAACCAACAATTTAGCCAAAAATATCTAAAACCACTTTTTTTGGAGATAGGTTAACCTGATGGCTTGTTTAAAACCTGCATCATTGTCTGACTGATCGTGTTTCTTGTCCAGTCTGACTTCTTTTTAGCTACATTCCTAGATCCATGCAATTAACATGCAAGTACAATGTCATTATTACCAACAAGAATGATGGACAAAACTACAAAAACAAGGCCCAAATTGTAATAAACCAGACTTTTCCTTTAAGGTATACGTCTTTATAGGTCTAACACAAGTAGTCTTCCGTCTTTGTAGCGTACTTGGGGAAAGGAACACAAGCGTCGTCATCCTCTAAGTGATGACGACGCTTGTGTTCGAGGCAAGAGGACATCTCTTCATCAAGAGATCATTGCATACATAATGAATAAGCTCCGTGAATGCAGTGGGACAATTCATCATAACCCCCCCCCCCACACACACACACACGGAGACGCTGCCTTCCTTCTGCTGCTGAGCTGATTCTCTGTTTGTCACTCGAAATTGGACTGCTTATCAAGCACATTTGAATGTCCTTGTTTCATCAAGATTCAATTTTCTCTAGATGATTCCTCTCTGTTCTAATCGTCATGATAAGACGGTCTTTCATATCTGCCGTGATAAGAGCACCAATGTTTCCAGTAAGAGAACATGCATTTCTGACTTTTTTTTTGTTGCAGAAATAAACATTAATGAGGTTTGAGTTGGAGGGAGGTTAAAAAGAGCTGTTGGTCTAAACAAAATGCAATGCAGTAGAGGCATTACAGATTTCCCGTTACTGCTCTGTGCACAATCTCAGGGTTGGAAGTGGGATGTAAAAGGGGGGAAGAGGCCTTGGGACTGAGATGTTGATAAAATATTAACTCACACAGGATATTTAAAGCCTCTGACATTCTTTCCCTGGTTGGCATGTTGGAAATGGCCTCCACAAGATGTAGTCAGCAGCAGGGATGCAGTTTTCACCTTAAGTCAAGTGATCAAGATAAGAGAAATGACCTAAATCAAAGATTTACTGGCCTGGTTTTGACTTATTATAACACACAGTTTGGGTGACAAAGTCAAAGTTTGCACAGTTTGAAGAATAAAGTGATTTTAACCCGCATGTATCTCTACAACATCATGTTGGAAACTGTCATTGTAAATACAAACATTGGAGAGGTGACAGCTGTAAAGTGTTTTCTGAAATGCTCGCTTCTTGAATGTTTGTTGAATGTTTAATGTTCATGTTGTGTGGTGTTTATATGCCATATTTTGAGATGTTGCATTCTTAGCCAGAGCTTACTGACCATCCTGCATATTCACAAGGTAAATAACATGAAAATGTTTCTAAGATAATTCATTTTCAAAATGAGACTTTTGGTATCGCTTTCAAATAGTAGTAAGTAAATCATGGCTCAATGGTTAGCAAATAATTAATAATTGTTTACAGAGCAGTTAAGCCATCAAAATAGGCACCTTATGGTTGTGAAAAATCCCTGTGTGGTGTTCATTATTTATGCTTGGTAGTAATGCAGTTATAAATGTTGTTAACGTGTAAATGTGAAATACGTCAGGTTGTGGTTTTAAGGGGATTATGTGCCAAACTAGTAGAAGTCTTGTTGTCACCGTGACGCTGTTACGCAACAAGCAGAGACTTCAGCAAGCTAGCCGTTCAATAAAATAAACTATAAAACTGTTCCTTAGATAAGTTGGTAATAAATGGACTTTGGTACAGTCTACGGTCCAGATACACTTAACGTTTTTTCCAGATGGTAAGCTGTCTACCTACAGTGCCAGTTGTATGGTACTGTATGTTAGTAAAGCATCTACCTAATGAAGTAAAGAATTATTTAAAAAAGAAAAATCAAGGGGCTAAACACTAGCAAAAGGGATTTTTCACAACCTGCAACCCAAAAGTTACTCTCAGTGGCTTATAACTGATGTATAAAGCATTAGTAAATGTGTTATTAACCATGAAATAGGCTAAGCCAATTTACAAACTCTTTATATGGTGACTTATTAGAAAGGGATATCAGACTTTTTAACAGCAGCCTGCTCCATATTCACACATTTCCAACATACTCACCTCACAGCGTTTTTTGTTGTTCTGCTGTGTTGTTTTTCCTTTCATTCATAAATCTTGCCACTCTTCAGACTAACCCTCTAACCTTGAGGCACAAAACAGCTCAGGGCTCCTAAACATGAACTCGCTTCCTTTGGATTCCATATGTCGTCTCCTCAGATGACACAGGATTGTCAAGCGGCTTCCATTACACAGATTAAACCCCACAAGGATGACGCTCAGTGTTTACCAGCCCCTCCATATCTCAGGTCAGAGGGCCGCTGTGCACTGTACAAACACCACATTGACACCTGGTAGTGAAGCTTATTGAGTCCTGCAGTCTGATAATCACTGTTTTCTCTGTGACCTCTCCCCCATTTGTTTATTCAGCCCACTTTGTTATTATGTAAAAGAGGATTTCCATACTGGTCGGCTCTTTCATATTACTTCATGTCTCCTGGTTTTGTGTGTGCTTATGAGCCCCAGAGCATCTGTCCGTTGGTTGTGCCGTGTGCTCTGACAGGTTCACCGTCCCCTGTGAGATGGGATGCATGGTTGGCTGACCTTAACCCGGCCCATTTGTCACCCCCAGGGGGGGGTTGAGGAGAATCTGTGTGTGCTCTCGTACCCACTCAATGGGACCATCACACAATATGAGAGTATTGATCTTCCATATAACTCTGGAGGGAGCAGGGGGTGGACACATGTGTCCTATTGTGTCTGGAAACTGTTACTTATCTCACCACTAGAAGAGGAAGAATTGGACTAAACAATGAAAACCTGCAGAGGATTAATGCTGAATATCTCCACACTGTTTTTATTTCAAGAAAAAATAAGCTTTCTTAGTCTGACTCAGTGTCAATAAAGAGACTGAGGCACAAGCTTTGTGTCATTTCTGCAACAACACCCCTAGAGGGCAGTGATGCTTTCTTCTTCTTTTTTCCTCGTCACTGAACAAACAAGATTCCAAGTAAAACTGAACATCTATCTGCACTCCAAGCCAAACAGTCACTGCTCTGCTAAAAGAAGCAACCATCTAAACATCTGGAACATCACTGCAGTGCTTTTCAGGTGAGGGCAGAAAATCCTCACCGACTGTTATCAAGGGCAGGAGTTAATGAGTGTAAAGCTGAATACCTCCTAATAACGGGGTGTGGTCTGCTGCCAGGGCAGCCCTGTTAGATTAGCAGCAAGTCCCACGGCGCTGGTCTCCTAATTACAAGCTGGTAAGCACAGTGCAAGTCAGTATGACTGCTCGACCGTGCTCCTGTGGGCACGCTACCATCCCTGGCAAACCAGTTAGTTAAACCACAGGCAGACTAAAGATAGCAGATGCAGCACCAGATGAGACAGCAGCTATAAACTGTTCTCAGGTGTGGATGTGACAGGTGAGGAGGATCGCTGTGATGAAAAGAGGAACATTCAAGCAAATAAACATCAGCTAAAAAAGGTATAGCTAGACATGTTTACATCTGCTGGTATCATCTGAAACAAACAAGCCCCTCAATATTTCTCAAACAGACATAATCTACAGATTATCTAAAGAAAATAGGTGTCATTCTTCTCAATTGTTACACGTGATTGTCATAATAGTGCTACTGGAAGTTAACTGTGAAGGATTTCTGTAAGGATTTTTGCCTTCTCCATCTCCTTTCCACCCGTCTCTCTGTCTCCTCCTCAGCTCACGTTCTCCTCCTCCTCCTCCTCCTCCTCCTCCTCCTCCTATCTCTTTCTTCAACAAAAAGGCTATTAATAGAACACCCTGCTCTCTCTTTCAAACTGCAGGGAGCATATACCGTGCACTTAAAGGGAGGAGGGAGCTGAAGATACCAGGAGGCGTTTGAAAATGTCCTCCACACTGCCCGTGGCTACAAAGACGCAGAATGTCCTAAGAATAACAACAAAGAGGCTTTTGATCGATTCATGGCATTTTGTAGCAGTGCAGACGCCTCTTGGGCTAAAATTAGCCCTCAAATAATTTGCAGACTAAATACCTCGTGAACAATGTGATGTGATAAACATTTTAAAAAAAAACAACAGAGAGCATATATTTCATTTTCAAGGTGTACTTCTCCCATACTTGAAAAAAGTGACACACAATAAACACACTGAACACAATTTCAGTTGAATTATTATTGGCTTCATTATTGATATTACTTTGTCGGGGTTATGATCATTTGGATTATATGCATTTTAATTTCACATGTTTTCTTGTCCATAGATTGTCCTTTTTGTCTTGTAAAGTGCAGATAATACTACTTTTTTAAATCCAGACTTCACATACAGTATATAGTACATGTTTTTCGCTCCATCATCCATTGGTTATTATTTACATTATTCTCTCACATTTCATTTCATAGAAAGAAAATCCATTATCCACTGTACCCACATTGATGGATGTTTTCAGGCCTCTATGATATGGAGGGGAGGACGGGGCGGGGGGGAGTGAACAACTGTACAAATTGTTTCAGTGGATGCCACACTATCAGGCTCTGGGGTCGAACGAAAAGAGACAGTCTTTCTTAAACGCACACACACGCACACAGATTGCATATTGATCATCTTGTTTCCCGTATGTATGAGTTTGTCTCGGTTTCTTTTTATGCAGGAGCCTCGTCTCAAAGAGCTGACATCGCAGGTCAAACAAACCCAAAAGGTCAGAAAGTTCATATTCACATTCAGCATAACGTGTGAGTGTTTGACGTACGGCAGCGGAATATTGCAAAGTGTGTCGCTTTTGCTTAAAGGTTTGTTTCAGATGCGCTGCCAGCTTTCTGGATTAACATATAATTGGTGCCAGATAAAACACAATAATCAGTATCTTCTTTTAACCCCCCAAACTACCAGCTTATAATCATTCTCTGCATAGATTTCTCAGTGTATTCACTGTTGGGCACCCTTCTCTGGGAATGGATTTGCTGGTGGGTCCCTCAGCGGGTGAGAGATGATATTTTTTTAGAGGCTGTGGTGCTCCTCATAAAGCAAGACAAGATCATTTTAATTGACTTTGTGTCCACTGACTAAAAACATTTTACAGATTAAATCTGCAGGTAGAGAGATGCGGATGATTCTGCTCGTCTTTGTGCTTTAAGCAGAAATAATTGTCAACTACAACATTGTGTATTCCAGTGTATGAGTTGCTACAGTGAATTTGGCTGAGGTACAGTAACGTGCCCAATTTCAAACACAACAGATAAATGTTACACGCGTCAGTAACATTTATCACAAATAGCTGTCCAAAGAAATGGAATGAAGACATAAGATACAATGCATTTGCATGCATAGACACATATTTTTGGTCAGACTGTGAGGGTGTTTTTTCACATATACAGATATGCAAATGACTGTTGCATACAGTAAATGCAGCTGTACAACCAGGCTAAGACACTGACATTCAGTGGTTCTATCTCTCTCTCTCTTTCTCTCTCTCTCTCTCTCTCTCACACTCACACACACACAACTCCTTCATCGCTGTGCATCAACACTCCCGCATCAATACTCAACTTATGATTAATAAGATCTTGGACTGTGGAGGTCTAGTGTTTATCAGTTAATTTGTTAAAAAAAAAAACAAACAAAAAAAAACATACATCTACATTTACATGCTCCACACAGACCCCTCCACCAAAGGATTATGGGAATATTGCTAAACAACTATTGAACCTGGTCCTACCTTGAGTTACTGACCATTTTAACATCTCAATCCATCTCTCTGCTACTCTTGGGAGAGCAATAAATATACCTACTCCAGTTTATTTACTAAAATTCTCTAAAATCCTCTCAAGATACATGAAAGCAAACACGGATTTGGACAGAGAGACGACTTTAGAAGCCTCATGTCAGGCAGTTGGACAAGGCGTCCTGAGCATATATTGGCAGCGATGGCGTAAAACGTTTTGCTACTGCAGGTTAAAGACCGTAGTGAGCAGAATGAAACGCTAAGAGTAAAGATGTAAATCCTGGCATAACAGAGTTCATTTGGACAATTCGTGCTACAGACCTTCTCCTAATCCATCACCTTTCTAATTACCTCAGACATCTGGAAAAAGATGGAGAAAGGCAAGAGACTCAGGAGTAAAGTCAGAGGACCCCAGGTTAGCCAATATCTGCTACACTGCTGCTAATTATCACTTCCCATTTTGACATTACTGCCTTTGACTGTTACCTTGGCAGTGTTGAGCGAACGGTGGAAAATCTCAGCTGGACACGATCCTAGAATCAGAACCTAATTCACATTTAATGCCAACTTTTAAAAACAGATTGAGCTCCTGGCATCCAAGACTTCTCAGAGGACAGCCAGAGTCTCTTTCTGTTCTGACCAATTAAGCGCCAGGAAAAAAAGCTTTCTGATACAAGATTCGGGTTAGGGATTAAACAGTTTTGAACAACGCTGTGCCTCTCAACAACTATTTCCCAGAAGGCAGTTTTGAACTATGTGAAGCAAAGTTTAATCCAGGACGTGCGTCAGATTTGCTGGAAAACTCACCGCTAAAGAAAATGCTTTTGAAATGGCTAGTAAGAGTGTGTCTTTGGCACTCTGAACAGGCTCTGAAACAGGAGAACATATAAACAGTGCTCAGAACAAATATTATTACCATTAAAAACAAAATCATGGCAATGATCTGCGCTTTGTGGAAAGGCTCTCGCTTTCTCTTAAACATTGCTATTATTTTAAGTTTTTTAATTCTCTGATGAAAAGGATGTGTACTGTATATGTTTTGTCTGTATACATATATTTTATATATATATTTATATATAAGAAATAAATATATCTATTGTAATAATTATAATTTTTTTGTCTCAGAGGCTTCTTCTTTGAGTTTAAATGCATGCTTCTAGGAATGTTTTTGAGGTCATGCAACACTAGGAGAGTAGCGTAAACCCAGATAAAGGCAGTTCAGGGGAAGCATTATTCTATACACAAGTCCTTAAAAGTTGCTATTTTGATCAAGAGGACGTGATCATGTGACAAACCTGTGAAAAAGACAGCACTGCAGGTCTATCACATCTGCAACTGGGATTAATGTCCAAAACTAGAGTGTGAGTTTACACCTTAAAAATCACAGCTCAGCTGCGACACGTTTAAGAGCAACCTGGCAAAAGTTGACGGCGATGACTTCTACATGGAATGGTTAATATCGACGAGGACGCTGCATCCTGTTAAGTGTAGGATTTGGTCATGTGATTATTCCTTAAGATATCCTCTAACATACAGCTTTAGGTTCTTGTTACAGCTACCTGCAGGCATCCTTTTAAAAGTGTGGATTCGTATAGAAGGCAGTGTACAGACAAATATACAGTGATGTAATGAAGCAAGTGGCAGTTGAGAAACAAGTGGAAATTCTCATTCAGATAAAAATGTCATGCAATAATCTACTGACTACATTTACTACTAACAGTACCTACCTACCTACCTGCTATCAGTTAAGTCACAGTTAACCTACCTATCTATATGAATAAGTACTGTATGTGTGAAACTGTGAAAAACAAACAAAACAAGAAGAAACATTCAAGTTGTCCTCAAAGCTCTGCAGTAAGACCAGTTTGGGTGAATGGAAGGGGGGAAGCTTGCATTGCAATACATACAGTACATGTAAGACCAAAGCAGTGAAAAGTCAAGGCCATTCTCAGTCATTCATCAGATACTGATGTCTACTGGGAAAAAAAGGTGTCGAACCATAAGCTTAGCGCTGATGGCTGTCATTCATCCTTGAAATAACGTGGTGTACTTAACCACCAAACCTCGTCACAAGTCACCCGCAGGCCATATTAGCGCTGGAGTGGGCTCGCTTTATGCTCACACATCCTTTTATCTCTAAATGGTGAAGCATAAGACAGTTTTTTTTTTTTTCATTGGCTCCAGGAAGCAGCATATGTAGCGCGCGGATAGGGCTTTTTCAGAAAGCACATGGCAGAGCAGTGTGGCTTGGGAAATGAGGGACCAAGGGACAGGGGGACTAAAGCAGGGCTCGTGTTGTGTTGTGTTGTTGTTTTCTTTTTTATTCTTAGAAAGCAATAATTAATTTTTTCACCGCTGTGTTTCTCTCTTCTTCTTTTCTTTTTGTGCACTAATGTTGGCTACTGTTGTGAGCGGGACATTTTTTTTTTTGTTTGTTTGTTTTTTTTTTTTTTGTTTTTTTTTTTAAACAGCCACACAGATAAAGCCAACTCCATGCAGAAATGCAGAATTTGAAATTTCACCCTGTTTGACAGGTATCAGAAGTTTTAAGGGCAAATTGTGAGGAGTGAAGACAGGATGAGCGCGGAGTGAGCAAATGGTTTTTGTTATATATCTTTTCACTGTCTATCATCAATAACATCCTGAATTCTATTGCCTTGATTTTTCCAGCACTCGTGAGATGGGAGGCTGTCCACCTGTCCCATCCAGTTGCTCAGCTCCACATTTCCCGCTGTGACGGCAGACGAAATAGCAGATGACTACACGTCTGTGAGCATTTTGGTGATGTTTACATAGTTTGTGTTGGCCAGCGTGCAGTTGGCTGTCTTAAGGTTCTCCTCCTGAAAGTCCTCGTTGCTGTTGTTCACAGCCTCCTGGATCTCCATGTAGTCCGATTTACTGATGGTGGAGCCGCTCCGGCTCTTCTTCAGCTCCTCGGCTGAATCGGCTTTGGGCACGTTCACCTGTAGGTACTGAGCTTGTTCTTCACCTTCAGTCTCGCGGTGATAGAAGTAGTTGAAGTTGGACACAATGACAGGCACTGGCAAGGCAATGGTCAGCACACCTGCAATGGCACAGAGGGAACCCACGATCTTGCCACCAATCGTAGTTGGGACCATATCACCGTAGCCAACTGTTGTCATGGACACCACAGCCCACCAAAACGCATCTGGGATGCTCTCGAACTGTGACTCTGGCTCGTCTGCTTCAGCAAAGTAGACGGCGCTGGAGAAAAGGATGACCCCTATGAAGAGGAAGAAAATGAGGAGGCCGAGCTCTCTCATGCTGGCTTTCAGGGTCTGGCCCAGGATCTGAAGCCCCTTGGAGTGACGAGACAGCTTGAAAATTCTGAAGACACGTACTAATCGGATAACCCTGAGAATGGCTAAAGACATGGCTTGCTGACCCGCTTGACCATCCTCTGGCCTGTCAGCTAGCTCTGTGCCAAGAGTGATGAAGTAAGGGATGATAGCAACAATATCAATAATGTTCATTATATTACCAAAAAAGCCTGCTTTGCTGGGGCAGGCAAAGAAGCGCACTAGAAACTCAAAGGAGAACCATATAATGCAAAGAGTCTCCAGGATGAAGAAGGGGTCGGTGAAGTAGGTTGATGTGTAGCTGATGATTGTGGTGTTGGTCTCAGGTGAAAAGACTTCCGCATGAGACTTGTGCATTTCATCCTCATCATTGCGGAAAATGGGAAGGGTCTCCAAGCAGAAACTGACTATAGATATCAGGATGACCATTACAGAGATTATGGCAATAATCCTAGCAGGACCTGAGCTCTCTGGGTACTCGAACAGCAGCCACACCTGTCTCTGAAACTCATTGTCAGGAAGAGGACGCTCCTCCTCCTTGATGAAACCCTCGTCTTCTCTGAACATCTCGATGGCCTCCTCACCCAGCTCATAGAAGCGAATCTCCTCTGAGAAAATATCAAGGGTGACATTGACCGGCCTTCTTAGCCGGCCCCCTGATTGGTAATAATACAATATGGCGTCAAAGCTGGGTCTGTTCCTGTCGAAAAAGTACTCGTTCCTCAGCGGGTCAAAGTATCGCATCCTCTTTTTGGGGTCCCCCAGCAGAGTCTCTGGGAACTGGGAGAGGGTTTTGAGTTGAGTCTCAAAGCGCAGCCCTGAGATGTTGATGACCACCCTCTCACAACACTCATGGTCGGCCTCAGGGTCGTAGTCCTGCGGGTGCCCCGGGTGTGCAGCCGCTTCATCAGAGGGGTCGCCTGTGGCAACAGTCATTCTGCGGGGGGAGGAGGCCTGCACTTTTCAGTGAGTCTGGGTCCTGCAGCCTGGAGAACTGCAGGCAGGGGCCAGGAGAGGGAGGGGGCTCAACACCGTAAAGACCTGACGGCCACAGGATGTCACCTAGGATCTGACTGCATGTAGGACAGACAAAGCAAAGACAGACAACAAGGTCAGGTAAACCTAAGACATAACTAAACACTCAATACTTCTTCCATTTAGTCCACAGATGTCGGGAATTTGCTTTAGCTACAAGAGCAAACAACTCAAAATAGATGAAAATGAAACCACCCTCTGAAACAATGTCATAAGATTTGATATGATATGTAAGGCGAGAAAGCAGTCGATACCAAAATGAACCATCTCATGGAAACTTGAGGCTGACACTCCTGCTCCTGACTTGGGCAAATTAATATGCTAATAAGCAATCTACCTTGCATATAAATTGCCTCAATGCAGGTAAACTCAGGGGCTAACTGGCATCTAAACGAACAGAAGCTCATAAATTAGGACACTGATCTGCTGAAATGGACAATATCCACTGAGATGAATGGGACTACCTTTTGCAGTGAAGCCATGCATGAATATTGCAATGCAGCAGGCACCCAATTCATACAGACAGCATCCTGTCTAGAATATCATAGAAAACCACTGCAGTCAAACACAAAAAAATGTACGAGACGCTTTCAAGATTTACTGCTGCACCAAGCAAACACCCAAATGCCTCGTATTAATTGACACCAGTTTTGTTTTGTTGGGAGCATTTTAGTCTTGAAATGGTGCCTGTCTCTGAAATATTCAAAAACACCTATAAATAATTTATCCATAGAAGAAAATAGGTTCCAAGAGAAAAACTGTATCTCTCTGCATCATCTCCACTAAAAGAGTAGGAGGATAGTTTTAGTGAATAAAATCCTAATGAAACATACAACACATTTAGAACTGCAGGCTTATTTTCTGTCATCACGTTTTCCAGTGAAGTGCAAAGCAGTACATTAAACTACAACATGCCACGACTTAAAAAAAAAAAACAAAAAAAACAACCAAACATATTTAATCAAATTCAGAGATGATAGGTAAACGTAATCTTGATTTCACACATACCTGCAGACATCTTTTTCATATCTGGATGTGAGTTGATGCTCCTGCTGGACACTGGTAGGAGGGAAGGTGAATAACCAGCTGCGACAATCAGGTCTTCTGTCTTCAGCGCGAGGGTGGGAGGAAAAAAAAGAAAAAAGAATTTCCAATTTGGGACAGTCGATGATATTCACCTCATGTTGTCTGCAGCATCCTCGCCGTGTACACCGGGTACAGTAGCTATGTGCGGGTGTGTCCTCGCTTTCCCCTCCCTGACTCCTTTCCTCCGGGTAGGCTGTCGTGGGATGGCGATGGGCAAAAGAAAAAAAAAAAAAAAAAAAAAAAAAAAAAAAAGGGAGGAGGGAACCGATCAAGGAGGTGCTGGTGCTTCCCTTAATAACCGAAGGTGCTGGGATCAGCAGAATGATCGGCCTCCACTGTTCCCCTCCACGCCACACTGACTGACTGTATGACGAGCTCTGGCTGCAGACAGCCGCAAAGGTAAATAGTCCTGATAAGGTGCTTCACAGAGGCAACATCTGCAAAGGGGAGTGAAGAGCAACGCGAGGAAGATGAGGGAGGGAGCTTAAACAAAAGATAATCTTATTAACTTAGATTTAATAATTAGACGCCTTCTGGGACATGTGCATCAATTTCATTTCTGAATAAATCTGCCGCTCAGAATTTTTTTTTTTTTTTTAATGTATTCACGCGTCACCCAGCCAATTTGCATTTTTTATTTCCTATTTAGGCATGCACCCGCCACATAAAACACATCTCGACAAGGAGCCAGTGTCTGAGCTGCAGAGATGCTCTGGCAGAGTCCCAGCGTTTAGTGCAGAGGCAGATCTGAGAGTCCTGTAGTCTCCTAATAGCCTACATGGTGAGCAGAAAAGCGTCTGCAAGACACTGACTTGAAACGACATGCATGAAAGAATCGCCCTACGTAGTGGGCTAGAAGATTATGCAATTTCACTGATCCAGAACCCCACGCACTAACACACACTTATAACACATATAAAGCGGCCTTTATTGGTCCTGCATGGTTTCAGCTCGGCAGAAGGGTGAGAGGGGCTTTCTTTTTTTTTTTTTGTAAGGTGAAAGAAACATTTAGGGTGAAATATTTCTGCAGTCAGCAGTGGCCGCTGAGCTGGTATATAAAGCTTAGTCAAACCTGCAGTCGGGCATTGCTATGCATACCAAGAGACGTGCTGGTGATGGAGAAGGCAAGGGCGAAAAAACGCGCTCTCCATCCGCACTGTAGCTACCACTCCTCACCTTATCTGCAGTGTGGGCAATTTAAAGCGGTACACATCTTCAGCATTGTTCAGCTGCACTGCTGTCTGTTACACATGTTCACTCAGTAATATATCCTTCCAACTGCAATGCCAAATGTACAGACAAAAAGCTTTTATTTAAACCTTTTTGGTGCATTTTATTCATCATAAACTACCTGAAATGCATGTTTCACTTTTTCTAATTCAGGTGGATGTTCTGAACTTTGATGTTGATTTGTTGGATTTATTGTCAAATACAGAAGCAACAATGATTATTGACTCACTTTCTGACATGTAATTCTTGTTATTTTTTCCTTTTTCTTTTTTTTCCCCCCACAGCAGTTATATTTGTAACCTTTCCTGGCAACAAGCTTTATAAATAATAGATAAGAGGGTGACTAAAATAGAGCAAAACCTCCATCATTGTGCCCTGCTGTATTCAGAACAGACTGAGATCAATTGTAAATCCTTTCTTCAATATCAATACTAGAGCTGGGAGTGGAAGCACCGCGGCCAAAAATGACGGCCAGAGAAGCCAAAGGTCAGCGGGAAACCCTCGGTCGTGGAGGGGAGGACGTAAAGGAGGGGAAACTGGTGGGGATGGGGGGGGGCAGCACGGTGATTTGTGTGAGACTCGGCTTTGCCAAGGTTACTCCTGGCAGACCCAAGACCATCAAGGCTTCCAGCCTCGTCCCTTCTGTCTGCCTGCCTGCCTGCCTGCCTGCTGCCACACATGCGGATACCTCTCACTATCCCTTAATGGCTTTCCCAGGTTCCTCATGACAGCACAGCCATTATTTATGAGTCATGGGACCGTTACAAAGACTGTTAATGCAGGCTCTGAAGCTCAGTTCACTTTGCATTAGCCGGCTTGCTTTAATTAAAAGCGAAGGGTCCCAGCACTCTAAACGCTGTGCTAGTTTTAATAATACGGGGATGTGAAAATGGGGGGTTGTGTAAGTTGGCAGATGATGGTGTCAACAATGAATTTGTTTCCAAGAGGTATTGATTTCAGGACTTGTTCTTGTCTCCATCAGATGTTTTGGCGCAGGAACAGGGAGGAGTGAAAATGAACTTGAGGAGTGACAAAACTCATTATAACATCATTATTGCTCAGCCTTGAGCTGAATGACAGGTCGTTTCTTCACTTGCTGTTGAGGCCAACTTGTTCTACTGTTGTTTTATTCATAGTAGGAGTAAGAACATTTAGGTTTATTGTCATCAAATGCAATGAGGAGGATGCAAATGTCTAATGTTACCCACACTTGACCTATTCATTCTGAACTTCATATATATCTCCTCATTTTGACCGGTGAATTGCAGCGTATCTAGATGAACAAGATGAACTGAACAAGACATTTGTGGGTAACTTTCAGTGCTTAACAGTTTAATAAAGTGCTTGGTGAAAAAGGCACATTTCAGTCGGTACTAAAAATGTTTGTTGGTCATTTCCTAGTGTGAGAGAGTATTACTTACTTCCAGTTTATTGTCTAGATAGAGTAAGAGGTGTAATCAATCTGTTTTTATTTTTTCAGCACAGATAAAGACCCTTTGAGGTTGAAACTAGTCGCTGTTTGAAACTAATGTAGTCCGACTCCTTTCTCCTCCTTCTCTAGGCTTTTAATATACCGGTTCCTTTTCTACTTGATCTGCCTAAAAGTGCTTGAGGAACATTTTCTTCTCTGTACCAGTTTCAATGCCTGGTGCTACAGAAGACATGCATTTGGTCAGTAGCTTCAAAATTACTGGACAATTAGCTGTCCAAAGCTCCCATGTGACATATCTACCAATTGCAAGTGTCAGTGCTTGTTTAACCCAGTCCCTGGAGTGCAGTGCTCTTTTTATGGTCACTGGTGGTCTATTGCACCTCCTTCCTCCTTGGTACTGCATTGCAGCAGCCACAGGTCTCAAGCACACACACATACTGTATGAAAGGCTACAAGCAAAAGGTCCAAACTCCACCATGATCCCACAATCCACGACCCTGCTTTGCCTGTTACTAACTCACTGTCCAGCGTAAGGCGATAAGATGGAGCAGATGAGCTCTGCATATCATGTTCAGTCTTATTGTTGCTGCATTAAAACAGGTTTTCTGTTTCTAGATATGATGATGCAATACTCTCCTGTGTATAATTACTCATTAGCGAATTCTCTCATGCAAAACCATCAACGTATTAAATGATAATCTTATGCTAGAATGATCTCATCCTATACATTCTGACAATTTACTGTTTTACCATGTTTTTTTGTCACTCCTCAAGGTATCTTGCAATCCCACAACCTCGCTGCTAAACACTTTTTTTCCCAATGCATCTTCACTGAGACTCAATTTATTTAACACTCTGGGAGATGAGTCATTCCAGCATCACTGCTCAGGAGAGAGAAACCAAGGAGTCCCTGCAAGAGAGACCAGGTTATACATACAACTAAGAAAAAGTGGAGCCAATAAATATAAAGAGGGGGCTTAGGTACTCAAATATATCAGTGCAGCTCCATGTGTCCTTCTCTTTGTCCCCTGGAGCTAACAGTACATCTGAGGCAGAAGAAATTGAGATAAAGAAGAGAGGGATAGGGGCAGAGGAACAGAGAGAGAGCGAGAGAACATAAAAAGAGAGAGAGGAGAAGAAAAAGGGAGAGTCGTGCTCGTCAGATTGAGGCCCAGCAGGACGAGGGCAGACATTGGAAAAGAGCCAGACTCCAGGAGAGACACAAGGACACTCGTCCACTGCAGTATACTGCCAAGCTGCATCTTACTTAGCCAGATAACCTCGCAAAAATCTTCACAAGCGTATATATCTGAAGTTGTAGGTTTGTAGAATAAATGTCACTACCTGTATACATTTGTGTCTGTGTGCTACATCCACACAAGTCAAAAGTTACCGCATGCAACACTTGACTGACACACATGCATGCTTTATATTTGCACTGACAGCAGCAAAATGACCAAAAAAAAAAAAATAATAATTTTTTTTCTATTTTCTCTATATTCGATGAGCGATCCCGATGCTGAAGGGAAGGATTATGAGTCAGTCCGTGAGTGAGTCAGTGTCACTGTTGCAGGGATACCCTTATGCTGCATTACTCAGTGTGTCTGTATGGGTGAGTGAAATTCAAGTCCAGGTAAGCGTTTGTTTCAGGAACACTGGGTTAAATGACACCAAGGTCATACTAGAAAGAAGATTCCTTTTGTATGAGGGCGAGGAAACAAAAATAACACTGATTGTGTGACAATAAGCCACAGTGAGGCTCTGAAAGGGGACACGTTTACTTGATGCATTGCATGCAGCAGAGACCTATCGCAGCATATTGCTTCACCCCCCGACTATCTCAGCAAAGCCAGGTTTTGCTCCATTTTCACATGATAGATGGGTGCATGAGATAATTTTGGCATAAGAGTGTGAGCAACACACATATTCAGGTCTGTTTTAGAAAGAAAAAGCTGCAGTGTTTGCTTGCTGCAGCACAGATGCACATTATGGGACTTGTGGGATTTACAGTGACAGCTACTGTGTCACTGTGATGATGCAATCCTCGGCTTTTTGTTTGGCAGCGGCTCAAGGAACCAAAATATTTTCCTCAGTCTCGCACAGCACTCTGATCTGCAGTCGACATTGCTGCTGCTGCTGCTGCTGCTGCTGCTGCTGGACCTGGCAGTCTCTCTGACTCACAGCACACCTGAGGGATGAGCCGGAGTTACACAGTTTCCAGGGTCACAAGACCTTTTTTTCACACATCTGACTTTCCCTCCTAATAATATTAATTGTTTCTATCAAGTTTAAGATAAAGACTCATGGAAAGGGCCTGAAAGAAAATTGTCCACAGTCAGCATTGTCACTGTAGTTAGGCGAATCTTTTGCTCAGCCTCATTCGGTTGCTACGGAGACCATCTCTAGGGGCAGTTGAGCCAGCAGAGGGAGGAGGCTGAGCAGTGACATCACGCCTACAGCATCTCTGGTGCCGCCGGGATATTTCAGGTAAAGTTACAGCACAATGACAAAGCACTTTTCAGTTCCCTGCACTCAGCTGCATTAGTTAAAGATGGATTAGTGGTTAGAAAAAGTGTAAAACATGTGGATCCTTGTTTTACATTTTCACACCTGGGACAAGTTTTCCAGTTTATGGTACAGTTGCCTATAGGAGACTCCTCAATGGTTTCACTGTTAGCTTTAATATATGTCTTCCCCTCCAGGGGGTTGAGGGATATATGCTCTCTGACATAGCTTTCCTTTGTCTCACTGAAAGCACTGAACACTGAGTCTTGATGCAGGAGAGTGAACTTTATGAATAGCCCCCAGAGTGCCATTACATGTTCTCCAAAGAGCAGATGGATGAATGGCACCCAGAGAAATAATGGCAATATATCTCATGGTTTTCTATTTTTGGCAGTACTGAGTTACAGTTTCAGGGCAGAAACTGTACCACATAAAAATATCATCAGCGCAGGAAGAAAAATGTGCAAAACTGTGAATAATTACACCGGATACAGCCACTGTCTTCTCCTCCCTGATCTGTCACGAACAAGCTTTGGTAAAGTTCAAGGATGACAAGCGGCACCTCTCCTGGCAGACACTCCCCATGTTGGCGTGCTGGGTATCATTAGAGGAAGCACGCTGCTGCAAGGCATCACTCCTCTCATGTGGCGAATGTTGGCATGATGAGGACAGCAAGGAAACGAGAGAAGAGAGGGGGAAGCCCCGGGTCTCCTTTACCCCCCACCCCGACTGAGCACGATCCTGGGCTCAGATTCTCACGTCTGCCTCGGAGCGGCCGTGTCGGAGAGGACCAGCTGTGGAGCTGACTGTTTGCGTTTTTCTGCATCTGTGTGTGTGTGTGTGTGTGTGTGTTTGTGTATCATGCATGCAGGCTCATATGTGAGTGTCTTCCCTCTGCTCTGCAGTGCGAGCGCGTTCTCTCTAGTACTTTCTGTTTTCCAATGACCAGGATCCCACAGTCGAGTGCATTCAGGCGTACCAGCTGTGACCGTCTTACAGCTGTGCAGCAGTCAAGCATGCTCATTCATATGCGCAAACACACACACACACACGAACACTCAGACATTCACAGAGGGATTGCGGGACAATTAGACATGTCATCACATTTTAAAACTAGCAGACACACGCATATTAAACTCATAAGCGCGCATCCTTTTTTGTTAATGCTGCATTCTGCATGTCGAATCATGTTTAGTGACATGCAAGCCTCATGTCACTAGGGCTGCGTAACATTTCATATTTTTCAATATCTGTATGAATTCAGTACCGGAGTTTCAGCGCAAATACCAAGACAACAATACTCTTCGATACTTCACATGTTTTTCTATAAACTCTTTTTTCATTTAACAAAAGAAGCAATAAAGAACTTTGGCTTTGCACAACAGTCCAAGTATGATCAAATTTAGATTTATATTAGAAACTAGAAACTATCTGATCAAATAAGCAGTGAACCAGATTACAAATACTATGATCAGACATGTAAAGCTTCATCAACTGATTTTTTTTGGCAGCAGCAGCTTGTAACATTGTTGTGGCAAACCATCGCCTATTTTTGGTCATTCGGGAGTCGTGTTTCTTCAACTTCTGGGGGAAATATATCAGGTTCTGCAGCCGCTAAAGCTCTTCCTTCATCAGCTACTCGTCTTTGTCTGTCTGCAGTTTGATGCTGGGCAGGTAGCGTCTGTCTATTTAGAGCTTTTCCACTGAAACACATTTGCCTGCTAAAGCTGGATAATAGGAAGATGAGAGCAGCGGTTTGCAGGCCAGAAAACCAAAACAATGATCTGAATGATGCAGCATTGGGGGATAATTCTCTGCGGGTTTGTCACTGCGAGTGACCCATTTCACATTACGCATTGTCATTTGATCTATTTTTAATGCAGAAATATCGATTAGTGAAGCTTTAATGCCCTCTGTATGTGAAAGTTTGATACTGTTTTGGTCTGTACTGGTTTTACATCCAGCCCTAAATGGAACAAAAGGACAATTCAAGGAAAGAGATCTTGTTTATTAATTATTCAAAGAATGTATAAGGGAGTGTTTTTCTCCCTGCTATAAATATTACAAGGTCTTGAATTTTGAATAAACTTGAAATAATATCTTGGTAATTAATCTTGTGTAATAAGTTTCTTTCATCCCCGGTAAGTAAATACAGAAATTACTTGTTTTATTAATTTAAAGAAAAGCAACATTAATCTCCTCATGAGGATCTAAGTCGATTAAGTCTAACAAGTTTCCGCCTGGAGCGAGTCTTACCTCTTCATAACCCAGAACAAGACAGTCTGAACTGCAGGTGGCCCTTGCTGGCACTGCCGCCGAGTTCTGCAGGAGATGATTAACGGCGCTGGGTAACTCGCACTACACGTTTTCATTTTCCCTCTGGTTAAAAATACATTGAAGGAGGACTTTAATTCCAGTAGGGCAGACAGAGGGAACAAAGCCACTCAGCAGTTCTGGGGCTGAAGCACCTGCAGGTTGGAAGATGCATGTATCTGGCCTGCAGTCGCTCTGTGTGTAAAACTGAACACTCAGCAAAGAAGGGTCCCCACAGTGGACAAATGTTTAAATGCTGTGAAACTCAACGCTGAATACATCACTTTAAAATGATCCTGTGTTGACATTTATATTATATGTTAGCTTGAGTCACCCTTGAGTGTTCTGCCGTCTGTAAATGTTTTGTTTTGTTTGTGTGGAGCCTGTTCTCACAGCAGATTGGCAGAAGAAATGAGCTCCTGTTTAAGTTACTAAAAGAGGCGGTTTGATATTTAAATGATTGTTTATTATGTCATCAAGACATTTAAGTTATTATAACTTACCAAACAAATAATTTACCTAAACTCAACCAAATTATATTCACGGCAAAGTTGGTGGCAGGTCAAAGGATGTGATTTCATCAGATTTTCATAGGAACTATTCTGCAAGTATTTGTGTATTTCTCTTTTTCTTTACTGATAAATCCACATATTTTATTAAATGTTTGTTTTAACGTGATGCTACAATGGTGGATTTTGCTCGGCAACAACCCAGAGTGTCGCAAAGTGAATTTCAAGAAGCCTTCGTGCCCATTTCTGTGCTGAATCAAAGTCATACAAAGTGTAAGTAAGGGGTGTTTTTTTTCACAAACTGTAATTCCTGTTGTCTCCTGTTGTTTCTTCCCATTAAAGGGGAGTCACATGACGGTCACATGACAAATCCTGAAACAAAACACAGTTTAAGAGCCTCTCAGTCTATTGTAATACAAGTTCCATGTGACGAAAGAGGAGGAGAAAATAAAATTGAAAGACTGCTGGGAGTCCTATTACACACCTACTGAAGGGGACAGCAGGTATCAGGACAACACATGGACTAAATCAAATTTAAATTGTGTTCTAATGGCATAATTAAAAAGTCACAATTATATATTCAGTCTTTAAGATTTTAAATCTAATATGAAGGAGCTAAATATGATAAGCACCAGCTCAATGTTAAAATCCTAGCAAATGGCAATAAGTCAATTGATCCACTAGAGGGAAGTACTGAGCTATTTTCAGAGTGATGAAGCCTCTGTTGGTTCACACGGCTCAGCATGAAGTAAACACACAAGTTCAGCAGCATCACAAACAATATTTTAACTGCTTAATGATAAAAACAAGTAGCTTATAATAACTGAGTTGTCTGTACCTTTTAGATTGTGTACAAATGAAATGGAAACCTACAAACAAATGACATTAAAAGGATGGTGATCAGAAAGTGTGGGCTCACTAATCACTCCGCAATATAAAACACAATGTTATTTGATTCGTAGATTAGTTTATCATAATTTTAAAAATGAAAAAATGCCAAACATTCTCTGGTTTCAGCTTCTCCAATGTGAAGGTTTGAGGTTTTTCTCTGTTTTACGTCATTACACACTGAATTTCTTTGGGTTTTGGGCTGTTAGTCGGACAAAACAAGATATTTAAAGATGTCATTTCAGACTCCGGGAAATCACGTATTGCTGTTAGCATTCATAACTTATTTTACTGTGATGTTTTTACTGTTTCTACTTTGTTATTGTTACATTTGTCAACTTTTGTCTTTGATTGGGCCGTGTCAAAGAGGAATTTCTGTTACTATGTGAGAGATAAAGTTTCTTGAATCTTGAATAAGAGGCCTTTTTCACAATTATATGACATTTTACACAAACTGATGAATCGATTAATGGAGAAAATAATCAACAGATTAAATGCTAATATAAAATAATCGTTGGTTGCAGCACTACACATTACTGTAATGATACACTCCTTACATATGACATAATTAAGCATCGTTTCAGTGGACTCTTTTGAGTTTTGCTGTTTGTTTGTGTAACTTTAGGCTCTCAGCCACTTTATACTAAAAGCACACGTGCGAGTGTCTGCTGGAGGGGATGAAAGGTAGCTGACGTCAGACATCGTTGGCATGCCAACTCCGAGAATGGAGCTCACATCTGAAAAACAGCAGCTGAGGCGGTTTTAGTGAGGGGAAACAAAAGGCAAGGCTGCACTGATTAAATAGCTTTTCATGATATTCTGTGTGTTTCTACATATCTGCCAACATATTGCCTGGAGCTACAAGCTATTAACTTCGCCTCAAGGACAAACAGTGCTGATTTATTGATATTGATTTAATTATCCTCAAAGAAACCAATTAATTATTAAACTCCACGTTTGTTTAACATGATATAAAAAAAACATCCGGTTGTCCCCCTTTTTTTCCCCCCTCCAAAGACAAAAAAAGGTGATAATGAACCACAGTTGGAAAGTCTTTGTGAGAATGCAATACAATGCCATGGTAACATTAGAGGGGGTTACCCGGGAAACCACCGTCGCCATGGAGACTGCATCACAGGGCGGGTTCAGCAGGCAGGAGGCGGAGCGTAGCGCACGTTGTCCCCTCTTTCATCCACACTGTTTTCATCCTGTCATCGCCGCGCACATGACCTCAAACACGGAATAAACATACTTCATATCTCCCCTCACTGCTCGCTCTGGACGGACTTTGCAACGATATTGAATCTTTGAGAAAATATTATTATGACATTTTGAGTCTGGGTTACTTCATTTCTCCGTTTTATTTAATATAGGCTATATAGGCAACTCTGAATAAAAATACAATTTACGAAAAGCTCGACTTTGAATTTTATGATAAGCGTTTCCATCTACACCACTCTGCGTTTTATTACCTGAATAATAATCTGAACAAGACTCAAGAGTCCAAAGTCTCGACAGGTTATGATATTAAATATAACCTAAAACAGGCATTTGGCTATATGGATTACCATAGATTATTCATTACATTACTGGACATATTTTTTTTCCACGAATCACAAGACGTCTTTTTTGACTGGTGGGTTGATGCAATATAGTAGACTATGCTACACGTGAGTCCCAGTCATGAACATCAACAACTTTCGCATGAACATCAAGATATGTAGGCATCGTGTGGCACTAGACACTGCAAAAATATTTCTTTAAACAAGCCACTTATTCCTCAAAAAAAAAAGAATATTGTCAACAGCTTGGAAATTAATACTTTCCCAAAGCGAATGTTTTGGAGTATTAATGTTAATACTTTATTTTAAAGAAATCCTCGAAACATTTGACTGTGTAAACAAGTGGAATCATCATTTCTCACTCGCTTAAGTCTAAAAAGTGATAAATGACTTGTTAAATGGACATTTGTGCAGTGTTCATCCACAGATATGAACTGACACATTACGATTGGCTATATAAAAAAAAATAGTATTGTCGCTACTATTCATGCTCCATAAATGATCCAGGCGGGGTTTTTTTGTTGGGTTCATTTACACGTCTGTGAAAATCTTTTTGATGTTGACGCAGTTCTGGTTGTTCTCGGTGGTGAAGTTGGGCTGTTTGAACGCACTGTTGATGCCCTCCTCTATCACCATGTACTCAGACTTGCTGAGGGACGAGGAGCTGCACGATCTCCTCAGCTCCTCAGAGGGGAGGTGCTCACAGCTGCCCGTGTGCACGTACTGTGGATGCTCCTCTCCGTCAGTCTCCCTGTGGTAAAAATAGTTGAAGTTGGACACAATCACTGGCACTGGTAAGGCAATGGTCAGCACGCCTGCTATTGCGCACAGCGACCCCACTATTTTCCCACCGATGGTCACTGGATGCATGTCTCCGTATCCCACTGTGGTCATGGTGACCACTGCCCACCAAAACGCGTCCGGGATGCTGGTGAAACTGGAAGTGGGGTCGTCTGCTTCTGCGAAGTAAACCGCGCTGGAGAAGAGAATAACTCCGATGAAAAGGAAAAATATGAGCAAGCCGAGCTCTCTCATGCTGGCCTTGAGGGTCTGCCCCAAAATCTGAAGTCCCTTTGAGTGTCGTGAGAGCTTAAAAATGCGAAAGACTCTCACCAGCCTGATCACCCTCAGGATGGCGAGGGACATCGCCTGTTGGCCGCCGTTGTTTTCCTTCTGGGCCAGCTCTGTCCCCAAAGTGATAAAGTAGGGGATTATGGCGACAATGTCAATGATATTCATGATGTTTTTGGAGAAGGATGTTTTGCTGGGGCAGGCGAAAAACCTGACCAGCAACTCGAAAGAGAACCATATGATGCAGAGAGTCTCTATCACAAAGAAAGGGTCTGTGAACGGGTTTGGCACATAGGGAGCTGTGCCATTGACCGTGGGTGCCACTGTGGCTTGGTCTCTGTCATCCCGAAATTCCGGCAGAGTCTCCATGCAGAAAATGACAATTGAAATCAAAATAACAAGCACTGAAACGATGGCTATCCCCCTCGCTGGCCCGGAGCTTTCAGGATACTCAAACAAAAGCCAAACCTGCTTTTGGAAATCATTTTTGGGCAGTACGCGCTCCTCTTCTTTTATAAAGCCTTCATCATCACGGAATTTCTCCATCGCTTCCTCTCCTAGTTGATAAAACCTAATCTCCTCGGAGAAAATATCAATGGGGACGTTAACAGGTCTCCGTATGCGCCCCCCTGACTGGTAGTAGTAAAGGATGGCATCAAAGCTGGGTCTGTTCCTGTCGAAGAAGTACTCGTTCCTCAGTGGGTCAAAGTAGCGCATCCTTTTCCTGGGGTCCCCCAGCAGCGTGTCTGGGAACTGGTTGAAAGTTTTAAGTTGCGTCTCGAAGCGTAAACCTGAAATGTTGATAACGACCCTCTCGCAGCATCCCTGGCGACCGCGCTCGTATCGATCCACGGACAGGTGAGGCGCCGAGAGTACGGCGGACTCCTCCAGTATGTTTTCCACCGTCATGACGCCGTTCTCCACCTCGGCATAACCCCGGCGGTCAGTCGCGTTGCTGCCTCTGTGCCTGGCGGAGGAGGGCGATGGGATCACGCTGGAGGTCTGGTCATCCATACAGGTGGTTTTCGGTCTGGAAGGGGCAGAGCGCGCCACGCCTCTCCCAGCCAAAGCCTACAGCTTTGGGAAGCTGAGGCCGACGCCACTTACATCTCTTCTAACCATCACCTATCTCTGCGTATCCACACACTGAAGAGCTGCACTCCCTTCCCCACCCCCCCAACCCCCCCTTTCCCCTTTACAAACACGTCGACACCCGCCCACGGCGCGCATATGTCTGACATACGTCCACCACCCGCCCAATCGGAAATTAACTTGACACTTAATGCCGAGCACACACACACAGACACGCACACACCTTCCATTCAAGTGAGGTGAAAGGAAAACACTTGATGAAATCACATTCACACCTGTTTGATCAAAGTTACATTATTTCCATGTGAGCTCATGCAGGCCTCATATGAATTTTATATCACCTTATATAAATGCGAAAAATGAAAAAAAAGATCACCGCTGCTGTCTTGAACCATCCAGTTTCTTTTTCTCCAGAATCACTATATAGCTGTGGGACTTAAAGCACAACCTGAATCCAAAGAAAGGAGAAAAATCATAACAGAAAAGCCATTCAGGAGCAACATTCCTTCTTTTCTCTGTGTGTCTCTCCAATAACGTCTGGCAACCTTTGTGTAAGACTTTTCACACACACACAGTGCTTCACTTGTCCCACTGAAATTTAAGTTTATGTAATTGGGTTTTTTGTGACAAAGATGGACTACACTGTAGATGCCAAGATATTCACTGTCCAAACCTGATGAAAGTGAACAAACTCTTCAATTGCTTATTTTTCTATTTCGTGTCTTATTCAAGTTGGGGGGCTGTTGCTCTCCATGGTGCTGAAAACAAGCGCGCACCGGCATTTAAATAAATGCGCGCCCTCTTCTTTAACAGATAAGTTTTTTTGAGTGATCAGGACACAGAAGCCTCAGGATCAATCACCTCATTTCCACTCGAAAAAAAAAAAAAAAACATTTTCCGCCATGTGGTGACAGACTCGCCTCAAAGAAGCGTCTGGAGTGTCAGCTTTTGTTACAGCTGTGATTAATGACGAAAATGCAAAATCAGTTTTGTCTATAATGCAAACTGACAGGCTTCATCAAAGGCGTCTGTCACTGTCTGTGGTTTAAGGAGCACGTGCACGGGGTTAATGAGTTCAAATGGGATTCAAGCCTGATGCACAATGTGCTCCTTTTTTATTATCATTATTATTATTATTGTGCCACTCTGGGTTTTCATTTCAACCTGTCAAACTCAAAGGAAAAGCTGAGCCTCTCTTCTATCCAAATATGGCAACATCAAGTACTCAACTATGAACATACTCAGAAAATCCTCTTAAAGCGGATGACACTGATCTAAAAAACCTATTGACCTCTTTTGCACTGCCTGTAAAAATTAGTTCTAGAGCATGGGAAAACCTCTCACTACCATTAATATTATACATAAAAATAAAACCAGACGCTGGAAGCAAATAAAGCTGGAGTAATAAATTCCACTCTGTGTTTAAGGAATCTTTAAAAATCTAAATTTATTTGATTTATTTTATCTGAAGAGACACAACACTCAGATTCTCCATCCATAACATCAAAGACCTGCAAGAATCGCAGCAGGAACTTCATTGGACCTTTTTATGGAAACATTTTTAATGCAAAAAGTATTTAAAAAAAAAAAAAAAAACATTAAATAAAATGCAAAAAAGCTTTATCTCTTCAGTGCTGATCACAGGTGTTTCATAACATTTTGTTATGATGATGAGAAGCTCTGTGATGCTCTGTACAAAGTGTGTAATTGTTGCACTTATTTCAAGTATTAATTCACACCTTCATTAATCATTTCATAAAACACTGCTGTGTGAACCTTATTTTGATAATCAATTAATTGTTTAATTTATGAAGCACAAGTCGAGCCGTTTTCAGGTTCCAGCTTCCCCAAAGTAAGGACTTTGCTGCTTTCTCTGTTTTATTTTATTAAATACCTTCTGGGTTTTGGACTGTTAATCAGACAACAGGAGATTTGAAGATGTGAGCTGGGAGTCTGAGAACCTGTGATGGACCATTTTCTGAAATTTTATTGACCAAATGATTAACTGATGAACTGAGAACATTATATGGACATGAATCAATAATGAATATAATAAGAGCGGAAACGTTAAGTCACTTAATTGATTAGTTGATGGACAAAAACTTAATTACAACTATTTTGATAATCAATTTCAATCATTTGCAAGTCATTTTTTAAGAAAAAAAAGGCAAATGTTCTGTTTCCAGCTTCTTAAATATGAGTATTTTCTGGTTTCTTTAGTCCTCTATGACAGTAAACTGAATATCTTTGGATTGTGGACTGTTGGTTGGGAAAAAAACAAAACATTTAAGAACATCACCTTGAGCTGTGGGAAACATTGATTGAATCTTTCACCATTTTCTGACATTTTATAGACCAAATGACTAACTGATCAATCGAGAAAATGATCAACAGATTAATTGATAATGAAGATAATTGTTAGTTGCAGCCCTAAATACAATTGTTAGGTGGAGTTCTATTTCACACGCTGTAGTGAATCACATCCACAGTCACAAATGACACACTGTGTTATTAGAAAGCTGATAAAAGGGATGATATTGTATCATTTTTCTATATTCATTTTGATTCACTCTGCACTTCCTACTACTTATGATGACAATTTTGGAAGCTTTTTTTTTTTTGTTTACAAGTATTTTTCACATTTCAAATGGCATAAATTAATTAAAGCAGTTAAAGTCATGAACATGTGTACTGTATGTGTTAAAATAAGGTGTTTGTTTTGAACTGAGCTTTTGACCTCAGTGTGTCAGTAAATATTGGGGTTGTTAATCTAGGGGTTAAAGACAGACCTGTCAGTACAGGCATTGATCTCCATTTGATTGTAAAACACTGATAGTGGAGCACTATATGGTGAAATGGAAATAATGTATATAGATAGAAGTTTGGTGATTTTGGTGTAATCAATACAGCCACACCTGCTAGCCCATAAACATGCATATAAATCTGATGAACATGAAAAAAAAGACCCTCTGTGCTGAAAAAGAAAAAAAAAAAAATCGTTGTTTCTATTAACAACATCCCAGTAGTTGGTCTCAGTTTGCATGGGATGTTTTGTCTGGGGTTCGTCTCCATAGCAACAAAACCTCTAGCGTTTTGTAAAAGAGAAAAGGATTTGAGTTGAGGAAGTTACATAATTTCCGGTCCAACTCGTGCAGGAGCAAGTAGAACAGAGACTATTTTTCTACATTCCCGCTGAGGAATGAACATGTTACATATCAGGATTCAAAAAGGAACCGGACTGTTTGTGTGTGTATTTGTGTGTGTGTGTGTGTGTGGACTGCAAGGCCACTCATCAAACACAGAAGAATCAGCACAACAAAAGGGGCAGATACAAAGCTTAGACCCTGAGCTGGAGAGACACTTTCAACAACACTTGTTATCGAAAAGCTTTTGGTTAGAACCCCCCCCCCACTCCCCCGTTCCCTCTTTATGTCTGTTTCTGTCTCTTTTTCATTTATCCAGTTCGCTTTCCAGTTAAACATAATAGCTGAAAATAAATTACATTTAAATTCCCCATGGCCATGTAGGCAGTCTTTTTTGTGTGCGCTTGTAAACACAGACTGATTGAGTGTATCAGTTCAGGGTCTGACTGCAGTTTCGGAGAAAATTCTGTTTTGATTTGCTCTGCAGCTTAGATGAACCTTTCAATGATACAAAGGACAGGGCTAACAATAATTGATGGCTGGGGCAGCAGAGAGAGTCTTACATGCACTGAATGTGCTTTCCTGATTTCATTGTTATGAGACTGAATGCATGTTCGCCTTAGAAGGTTTTAAGAGAGAAATAAATCCCACAAACCCTTTTGATATAATGTTATTCCCATACAGATACGGTCAATGTAAGAGATTCGATACCAAGACTATTTTTCGAACTGTCACTGAACTACAGGTGATTTATTGTCTTTATAACGGCAAGCCAAAAGAATTTCCCTGGATTCTGACCTTTTTGCACACATATGTCCAATCTCACATGCAGTCATAAATGCTTAATAGCGTTTTTATTCCACAAGGTCATTCAGTTTCTCCTTCATCTTCTAGCCCACTCTGTTGGCTGCCTGCTGCGGATGAAACAGGCCTATTATGTATCAAAACCTCTGGAGCTGAAGGCAGCTAAAGATAGAGTTTTTTATCAGTCTGGGAAGTTAAAAAATGACTTATTAACTCTGGCAGAAGCTGGAATTTTAAGTGACGTTACAAATGACATTGTGCGTCTGGTCTGGGGGGGGATGAAGATGAGGGCATTTGATATAATAATCCCTTTCAAAAGATCTTAACTGCATTTTTCATTCCTCAACACTAGGCAGCTTCAGAGAAAAAAAGAGGGCTGGTTTCCATCAAAAGTGACAATGCTTGGACTGCTCTTTGAGTAATGAGAAGCAAGGCTTTTTTTTTTCCTGTCTGTCCAGTCTGGCTCGCAGGCACACACTGACTGATCAATAAAGGCAGAGAGTGAGAGACCAGTGTCTATCGATCAGTCATACATTGGCTGTGATCCCTGCCTGTGCAGAATCATTACGCATCCACACTGTTCACTGCCACAGCCATCATGAGTATAGGTGAAGGCCAAGGTCACAAATGATGCAACAATACTTTTCTTGCCATGATTCGAAGCGGCCGAGCCAGGGGGTTAAATGAGCATTGTTACTGCTGATTTATCTTCCAGTCAGTAGCTTGGAAAACCTTCAATTCAATCAAAACCAACTGAATGTTAAATCATAATGTCCTGATCAATCTATTGTTATCAGAAAGAGGTAACACTTCTAGAAATTATATTTATATACCAGGACTAATTTGAGGGAAACATTGTCGCTAATGGCCAATTCATTCACTGGCACCATATTCTTGAGTTAAGGAATTGCGACCTTTTTGCAAAGAGCACAAGTTACAGGGAGGTGTTCAGGATGGATGGTGAGCATACAAAGCGCTGGACTTGAATACCAGAGACTGGTATTCACATTCAGTCCCATGTCTGGTTAGGTCTTTGGTTAAGGTTAAGAAGAGATTATGGTTTCGATCAAACAGTTGAGTCTTGTACTTCCGGTGATTTTTGACTTTTTCAGTATTTAACCAAGATTGAGTTGTACCAGATTTGTAAATCCATTACAAAGTTTGTGTGTATGGGTCACATTTAGTGCGTCTATGTTAAGAATTTGGATTTGACATGCAATATGCTTCAGTAAGTCTGTCTCATCACTAAGGAAATGCGAGCAGCTGCTGCCACGGCGATGCATAAAACAAGTGTGACACACATGGAGCACGGCGAGGGAATTAAACTCAGCATCTCATCAACTTCTGTGCCTTAATGTTATATTTGCACTTCAAAAACACACAGAAACGCAGACAGCACAGGCATGCCACTCACCAGTACTTATATATAGTGCATAATTATGTTTACAAGTGTCTGTCACACACACACACACACACACACTTTCCAAGACAAACAATCTCTTGCAAATGTGCCCTGAGATCTGAAACTGAAAAACAAATCCCATAACTGAATGATAAATACTTCTGATTAGCATCACCTGACCTTTAACAACACAGATGGAATTGAATATGAATTTTTTATCAGGGGGCTCTGAAGTTGAGGCAGGTCCAATTTGGCTATCCTCAGGGATGTGACAGTATGTAATGTAAGTATCAAGAATTACAGCGCCAGATATGGCATGTGACGTGCTACATGTGTCGTTGCTATTCCAAACGGCATCCCTGCAGTGAAATGTGAAGGTCGTGGGCAAGGAGGAGGCGTGTGTTGGGGAAAAGATCCAGCCTCCTGGATTATAGAGATCCCTGGGGAGAACAAGCTCTCGGGCCTCTGCATGACATGCTGTCACAGTAATGGATTGGTAGGGCTACACAGAAAGACCCCCCTGAGCATTGGACCATTGCTTTATGTCTGACCTGAGAGGAGTTAGTTTTCTGTAGCAGAGAGACCACAGGCATGGGCTTGGATGCTAATAAAGTCTCTGAAATTGATTGTGGATTGAGCTTGCTCATATATTTTGTCAAAAGCTGACAAGAAGGGGGAGAAAGGGCTGGAGGGATCGACAGGGTTGCTGCACGCTTTTTGAAATCAAATTTAATGCTTTTTAAGACCTTTTTAAGACCTCGACAGAAAAGGTAATACCCTTTTCAGAGAAAAACGAATGCTGATAAGGGCTGAGCTTTATGTTTGAAATCAAATAATAGAGATATTTTTCTGGATATTTTTGTATCTCAATATAAAAATCATATGTAAAATCTCATCAAGTAATCAAATTAATGGCAAATGCAATGAGCTGTGTCCCACTGTTACACTTTACATAAGATAAAAAAGCATTTTAATTTAAAATTTAAATTTTTAATTACAATTTGCTTAGAATTGTTAATGATGACAACATTGTGTAAAACAATAAGGCTGTTCTGGTCGTTCTCGCACTCACAGAGTAGGCTAGTAGGTTAATTCTCCACATTAAGACATATACATGTCACAGTATATTTACCTTAAATCCACTTTAAATCTGTAAACTCCAGCTAAGCAGTCACCAAATTAAAAGTCCGCTCTGTTCCTTCATGTCGTATGTTGGCTGTTGCTGCACTAAAATCATTATTATCAAGATTCTAACAACTGAATAACAGAGGACTTTGTCTCTCCTCTGAACCCTCCTGGCTAACTGTCTTCAGCTAGCTGAGCATCAACTGTACTGTTTTGTGTACTTCTTTAATCCTGTTACCTTTGTGAGAGCAGGTGCGAACCAATTGAAACATTACAAGAAAAACAAGGAACTAGCTAACTGAATCCTATATTATAAGATGTTTCTCATGGAACTAGGCATCACCTCAAAATTTAAGACCTACCATAATTAAAAATAGACTTTTTTATGACCTTAAAGAGGACCTACTCTGTTCATTTCCAGCTCTATATTTTTATTTTGGACTCCACTAAAGTAGCTTTGCATGTTTGACAGTTCAAAAAACTTATATATTTATCTTATACTAGCCCTTTGTGCAGCCCCTCAGTTCAGCCTCTGTCTCTTAACAGGCAGTCTTAGCTCCTGTCTCTTCAAGGCCCCCCTTCCCAAAGCCCACTCTGTTCTGATTGCCCAGCTTTCAAAAAGCCTGCCGAGGAGCAGCATATCAGAGTCGTGTTAAGTTACTGCCAATGAAAACCCAACATTTCTTGCTATACTGCTTCATATAAAAAGCTTTTAAATGACTCAGTAGTGAAAGACTTTTATTGTGAAGAATTTACAGGAAATTAAATGTGTTCCTCACTGAATTAGCAGAGCTTCATTAGCAGTGCTAAAAACAGTCGACACAACAAGTTATGGAGATATTTGTTCAGTGGATCAGTTAGAAATAATGCGGGGAGGAATAGTACAAGCAGAAACAGCCACAGTAATGATGATGTTCGATGAAGAGCTGCAGACGACCAGCACACCTCCAACAGGTAAACTACTTATTTTACTTTGCCGTGCTGTGTAATGGAAAAACACTCACAGCGTGCCAGCTCGACTTGAGTCATGGTTCGGCATGACTACCCTCAAAACAATGAACATCGGCTCGGGCTGAAAGTAGAAAAAAAACATTGCTCACAGGGATTATTTCTACCTACATTTACCTCATTAATTGACACTTTGGCCACATTTAACATGAACATCCAACATTGTTATTTATCTAAAACAGATTCAAAATTGTAGTCAAAAGCTGAATGACAATAACTTTCAGCATCACAAATTCCACAGAAAATGTACAGGAATTTAAGGCTGCTACTATCGATCATTTTTATTCTTGATTAATCTACAAGCTATTTTCTTAAAAGTGATTAATTGTTTCATCTATAAAACATCAGAAAATATTTAAAAATGACCATCCCAATATCACAGAGCTCAAAATGACAACTTTAAATGTTCTGTTCAACCAACAGTACACAACTCAGGGATTTAGTTTACCATCACATACGACAAAGAGAAGAAGTGAATCCTTCTTAAACTCAGGAATGTTGTGCATTTTTGCTAGAAAAATGGTGACAACTGATGAATTAATTCTCAAAACTGTTGCTGAATAATTTTCTTTCAATCAACTAACTGATCAGCTCTACAGGAATTATACTTTCGCCTACGGTGCAAGACTTAAAGAGGGCAATACTGAAAAATACATGTTCTATATTTACACATTCAGCTGGTAAATTTCACTAGTTATCAGCCTTTGATCAACACGGTAAACAGTATCAATTTACCCGGGGAAGGAAAATTAAAATGAATGTTATTCCTTCCTCTCTTTTCTCCAATATGTCTTAGAAACAGCACCCTACTGTATTATTTCTGCAAATTATCAGGCTTGCACCTCTCCGCAATAGCTGGCGCGAGAGACATCTTTGAAGTGCGAACCACAGTTTGTAAGGAGCAGATGGGCTGATTAATGTAACTCCTGACTAGTGCTGTGTGTGTCTGACTGCCAAATCACAGTGAGAGATGGCAGAACGGCTCATTTGGGAATGTAGCGGGTTGCGGCAGGAACGTTGAGGATGGAAAGAGGCAAGGACTCAATTAAAATGGTTATCACAATAAACAAGACCAGACATATGCTTATTGAATTTTGGTCTTTTTGGCTGCTGATTCATTTGTTTATCTGAAAATTTGACGTTGTTACTGATTCACTGCAAGCCTCCAGATGTTGGAGTCTCCCAAGTATCTCAGCACAAGAATACTAATGCAAAATATGATTCAGTCATTAGAAGAAAATATTAAAAAGTAGGAGCGAAATGTAGAGAGTCTGACCAACATGTTAGTTCCAGCATTAACATGCCAGTATATAGCCTACATGTTGGTGGTAATGTACTTATTATGCTGACGAACATGGCCAAACTGCCATTTAGTCAGAAATTATGTATTCCAGAGTGAAGTACCCTGGAGGCACGCCGACCTTTACAGGAAAATTCAGGAGATTACACAGATGTGTGTCTACTCTGAGGGACGGGCACAAAGACTAAAATGTCCAAAAACAATGTTTAAACCCAAAATTATGTAAGTGTTGTCCAATTTTTCAAAATCAGACTTTCAAGATCTTGAAATCTGTGTTGAATAGTTACTATTGATTTTTTATTGACAATTATAATTTTCAAGCACTAGCGGCATTGATCTTTCATCTAACCCTCAGCAAGAAAGCAAATAAGCATATTTCCCAAAATTTTGAACTATTCAATTTATACCATTCTATATTACACTATATTTTAAATGGAAAGCTACCAAATGGTATGGCAAAATCTCTGCAAATTTAATATTATCTGACAGCATATATCATCATATCACCCAACCATATTCTTTAGTAGACCTAGCCTACATTTTGTATTTTAGATACAAACTTCATTTGACCTTTAAATGAGTCACGAGACTTTGACCTACAAATCTTGAATTTACATGTGTTTTCTTTACTGTTCGGGGCGTGGCACAGTCCAAGGGCTTCTGTCACAAGCATGTAGATGTTGTCAGACCTGGGCTGGCAGGTCTGACTTTACAAACATGTAAAGTTTGATGCAGATTGGAGCATGTACAATAAACTTATAGCAACTTCCTGTGTCATGGCAAAACATCAAAACTCAACAGTGTGAGGATGACAATTTTCTGCAGGGTGAGACATGTCTGTCTTGCTCACACCTGTGTCATCAAAATTCTGCAAGTTTTGGGCCCATTCACTGTAATTTCAATTAGCCTAATAATTAGAGAACTTTTGATGAGTTTGTGTGTAAAACAAATTAATTTCCTAATTTTCATCAAGTTTATTTTTAGAAAAGTAAAGACTTTTGACCCACATGACCTGGTGAAAGTTTGATTGAAATGTGTATTCTTGTGAAATATCCTACATTGCCAAATCCTACATTAAAAATCATATTTTTTTGTAGGAGATTTTGTCACAAATCCATTCATACAGGTTTCAAAGTGGTCAGACTTATAGTTTAGACATCAGAACCATTTGTTTGACACAAAGTCCACGCCTAAAGATTGCCTCCCCATTGGTTTACATTGTAAGGTGTGATGTGGCACTACAACTTTCAGGGCTTACAATATCTAAACTGTTCGAGTTATTACAAAGTTTTTAACAACTTTTGTTCAGCACAGTGTCATAAGTCATGTATTCAAGTTTGAAGCCGATACCATTAACGCCCTAGGAGGAGATAGCATTTGATTGGGGTCCAAAATTGGCGAAAAGTCGTACTTTGATGGGCATATTGCAGACTTCCTGTTGGATTTAGGTCAGGGGTGTCTGCGTATGATTTGTAGGTCTTGATGAGACGAATAATTGAGTTTTGGTTCAATCTCTCTACGACATTCCTACAGGCCGTGGCGGCCATTTTAGACACATAGGTGGCGCTATAGAGCACATTTTGGCACTTTGGGGGATAATTTTTACATTTTATCAAATTTTTCACCAGACCTATGTGCACGCCAAATTTGGTGAGTTTTTGAACATGTTTAAGGGGTCAAATTTAGGTCTGAAGTGGCGAGATAATAAAGAAAGAAAGAAAGAAAGAAAGAAAGAAAGAAAGAAACAAACAAACAAACAAACAAACAAACAAACAAAACAGATACAAGAGGGTCTTCGCCCCTTTGGGGCTCAGGCCCTAAATAGCAGCAAAAGCTCTAAGTTACTAGTCTCGTGGTCCAGCTAGCAAATAATATATAAGGCCAAGTCAAACTAATATCAGTGTGCAGACAGATGGTGCCATCACTTTGATGGTATTTTAGTATGCTGGTGGTAACCATGGTAACCATGGTAAAAAGGGGGATCCCAGTGCCTCGGTGATGCAATGGGAATTTTTCTGCCCAGTATTCCAGGCTGTGAAATTAACACTTTGTGATTATACTTCACAGCCTGCTGCCCCCTAAACACTGCACTCCCAGCAGCTGAACCCCAACATGTAAACACACACACAAACACACACACACTAACATGCTTTTATACACACACACACACACGCACACACACACAAAAGTAAGATATGCAAAGCTGGATAAGACGTATCCTACTTATTTGGCTTTCATTTTCTGCCATGGGAAGGAATATCTGAACAGCGTGCGCACAGTGAACGTGTATGGCACACATGGATGTTCATGTGCATAAATGTAAACAGACTTCGGCCACAGACTTTCATGCATGGACGGACACACACAAACATGCAGAACAGACACCATGCCAGAGTTTCACACGAATGACAACCACACAACTGTTGTTAATGATGTCTGCCTGTCAGAAATGTTGTTTTTCAATCAAACTCTCGTCTGCAGCCCCAGGTACAGTAGACTCCTATGATGCTCCTGCCACTTGTAATTCAGTGTCTCAATATCAGCACAATGACAGGAACATCATTAATACTCCGATTATTTCAGCCTGATACTTGTAGATTGTAGGAAGGGTGTATTGTTAAATTTTGTTTATTACAACTTGGGTTTTTATTTTTGTAGTACACTAATAACATTGTATGTGAGTTAATTGAGTTAATTGCTGAGATCTGGAAATGCTTCAGCAAAAAGCAGCCAGATGAGACATGAAATATGTGAAGTCAGACAAGTTTTCAGAAGAGAAAATGGTCAAAGTATTACCCAAATTGCCTGTTCATCAACATCGACTTCCTGGTTCATCTTTGACAAACCGTATCTGCTTACCGTAGCAGCCGAGAGACTATTACAGACTCTTCAGTTTAACATCTGGTAGCGGTTTAGGTTGTTGGCTTATTTACACCCTGTCTAAACATCTGATTGCTTGTGTTTCTTGTTCTGTCAAACATAAATCTGATTCCGAACTCCAGATCTCCGCTATCACTTGAGTGATTTTTAGACGTATTATATCAAGTTAGGTCTGTGCCCCAAATCACTCCTTCATTCACTCACTCATTACTCCCTTTATAATAGATACTCAGTAGTAGTTTCCTCAATAGCAGTAAATTAAGATTACAGACACTCACTAATCACCATCATTTTTAAATCACTGTCAGCTGTGGAGTCGCAGGCCATTGCATTGTGGGATTGTTAGCAGGAAGTAGTGTACTTGCCATGGATGCTACTTTTTTGGTCCATTGTGGAAATATTGAAGACACTATATAGTGGAGACATTTACACATTCAGAATGTGGACACTCAAATAAAATAGCAGGGAGTAAATATCATGCACTATTTTGTAAATGGGGAATCATTTCTGATACTCAATGTGATCAAATACTTTGATTTGCCGAGTTTCCATTAGGTCATTTTAACGATAAATTATTTTTCAATTGCATTTCAAGATAATTACATTAGAATTTATTTCCATGTCATAAGATAAAATTGCAATATACTGTGATAAAACATTTATAAACAGTTATAAATTATAAAGCTGCACAGTATTTATTCTCCTGTCTGAACTGATACAACACAAAAAATGTGATATTAAATATAAATGAAAGCTCAGTTTTCCAGAGATTGAATTTGTGACCCTATGAAGACAAGACAGAATCTTCTCATTTTGTGAACAGAGTTGCCACCATCACAATCCACTACATTCATGTCCAATGATATTCATCTATGGTGACTATTTCCAAAAGCCTGTAACTGCTGCCTACTGCCAGCAGCCCCACATGGGTCAACAGATATGAAACAGTGACCACATATTGGTGCTGATAGGAAATGCATCCTTACATGACTCTGTTTAGCAGGACCATTTACCCTTCCCAACACCAGTTTGCATTGAAATATTTACCAATAGCACTGTGAGGGCCTGACTGAGGTAATGATCCAGGTCAGTGGAGATGATGAGAGAGCCTGGGTACAGCTGTGGGAAAAGACCCAGTGTAAAACGCATCCTGTGTTAGCTCACAGGCACAATGTATTATAGACGGGAGAGTGTTGTAGTAAAAATTCAATCAGCATAATAATGAGTGTTTGTTTCTGCTCAATATCAGTGATGTAATAGTGCAGTATTAAAAGATTTCTCGGGCAGTTCCCAGAAGAAGTACAAAACAGAGGACACGTCATGTCATGTATGGAGCTTTTTCTAAGTGCTTCATCTTATTGTGTTGCATAACGAGTACACTGGGCAGACATTGAGAGGGCTGCCATTCTCCATGAGCCACACTACATGATTTTAAGGGGTTGTTTCAACTAACAAGCCATGACAATCAAATCCAATCTTCGAACTGTGACGTAACGTTCCTTTTTTAATGTTAATGGCCGAGCAATTCATCTTTTTCTGAAAATCCGAACAAAAGCAAACAAAGCGGAAAGCTCTGTGAGGACAGACTTCAAAGCACAAGTCCTCATTAGACATACTTCGCCTTTGAAGAGACATCAGCAATCCTCAATGCAAAATCGCAGATGGATCTCTCTTAAAAGCTCTGTCTTTCTCCCACTGGGGTTCCTATAATCATGAGCATATCAACCAAATGTATTGTTTTTGGCTTTAAATGTGTAGTATTTGGAGCCTGTGACAAGCAAACTGTGTGTGCGTGTGTGTGTGTATATACTATAACTGACCGGTGTTATCAATCCCACTGCTAGCACTTTGCTGCTGACAGCCACAGCAGTGTTAGAGCGTACCCATAAATCCTGGGGAATTATTTGTTATTGGCTCTGTTAAAGGTGCAGTGTGTAGAATTTGGTAGCACGGACTTGGCAGAAATGGAATATAAAATTCACAAGTATGTTTTAATTAGTGTATTAGTGTATTAGTGAAAATAAGAAATGTTGTGTTTGCATCATCTTAGAATGAGCCCTTCATATCTACATAGGGAGCCCACCATGTTTCTAAAGAAGCCCAGAACGGACAAACCAAACACTGGCTCTAGAAGAAATCAGCAGAGACGTTTTATTAAAAAGTATGTGTCCCAAATCATCATATAACCGGCAATAAACCATAAAATGGAGTTTGTCTTTAATCTCAACCAAAAATCACATGACAATCAAAACTTATCCTCTTCAGGGAGACTATTAATACTATTTGTTTCTATAGCAAATGGTAGTACACCTGTACGTTACCGCGCACATAATCTTTAAACTTAAATTCTGTATCAGATTGTTTCAACTCTTCGAACCAATGCTTTTGATGGCGGTGACACTCAATCAAAAGAAAATGTTCTAGATGTCTTGCACATCCTTTTAAGCATGTTTTTCCAATATTCATCCTGACGTATTTGGTATCTTGGGAAACTTTGGGATCTTCACTAGAATTCAAAATAAAGTTCTGTGATTGTGAACAATGTTTGGCTGCACAACATAAGTTTGTACTGACTTATTCATTGGCAGGTCAGTTGTGTTACACAGCTAATTGAATATAGACTGCCAGCGTAGATTATTTAAAGAAAAATATAAACTGTTGAATTTTAGGGGGAAAGGGTCATCATTTTTCAAATTTGATTAAATTGTCTTCTCAGGCCAAAACCATTCCTGATGTGTCAAAGATCATGTGATCATAGACATTACAAATTTCTGACCAAGACATCTGTGATCAAAATGCTTTAAAAATGTAAAAAAAAACAGATTTACAAGACTTTTCCCACGACTGCAGCTTAACAAACACCCAGGCACACACACAGAACACGTACACACAGAACATTTTCCAAAGCCCTCAACACTATTTCTTATCTTGAGCGAACATATTTGTGCAAATGTGATAAAATATGAGGAGTGCTGGGCTCATTTACTTGAGCGAGCAGAGCTTGCAAAACACACACACACACACACACACACATTTACAGTAATTCATGCACACAATGAAGACAGCAGAAAGTGACACATTTACTCAAAAACATCCGCTTAGTCTTTAAATGTGTCACGTTTGATACTGCTCACATTTGTTCTCTCAGCACATCTCACTAAACAAACAAGTAAGAGATATTGGACACAGTGGCTGCTCCTGCCACACAAAGGGGGGGGATCACACTCCTTCCTGTCTGTGCAATTGCCTTAGCTCAATGATTTATGAAAAGGAGAACAATCTGTGCACAGATGGGACATAGATAGAAATATTCTGACCCGTCACAAAGAGGCCAGACTTCTCTGCTTCTGGCTTCAGGTGATCTATGACAAGGCACACAGAGGATTAGAGTTTTGCTGGAATGAGGTACCGAAACACCTCTAACAAAGGGCGGTGTGGGGGGGGAAAAGTCACAAAACAAATGTGGAGTTATGTTTGTGTTCTCGCTCCAAACCATCTATTCTATTCTTTAATACAACAAACAACTTCCAACAAAGCTGTTTTATAATAAATGATAAATTCAGCCTCAGGGATCGACCATGTGTTGTCATATACTGTGTGTGTGTGATTGAACTCAGGACAGCGACACTTTGCTACAGCCGACACCTGATCCAACCGGCAGATTGCCACGCCAACACATCGGTACATGTTTTTTTTTCTCACTTCTGAAGGTTCCCAGGAGAAACAAAGGCAATTTTCTGTGATGAAAATCCCTCCTGAAGTAAAATCTAATTTCACAGTTTTAATGATTTTGTGAGGTAAAGTCTGCTTAGATTGTTAATCACAGCATCAAGACTTGATTGGATGGTTTTATCAGTAGAGCCCAAATGATACATCAGATGCCCGATATAATTGGGTGACTTCACAGCTGATCAGATGAATCTTAATCTTCTTTTTTGGTTTCCAAAATCTGCCCATATCCCTTTAAGGTTTTGCTGCCATAGTGTCCCAGAAGCCAACACAGTATTTAGGCTACTATTCAATAAAGCAGCTCCAGATATTTAGTTGAGGTGACGTCACTACAGACAACAAGTCCAAACTAAACACCAATTGCCAGTGCCTTCATAACTTGTTATGACTGTTATAGCACCATTTTCTGATTTGCCACCTCTGTGGTAAAGGTTTGATAAGTCGAGGCACAGAAACCATTTGGTTAAGGTAAAAAAAAAAAAAAAAAAAATCACAGAAGAAACCAATGCTGACTAAATGGGATGCGAAAAAGGAAACATCTACCCGAACTTCATCCCTAGGAGGTTTTGTATGAGATCATGCAACTTCCACTTTTTTACTTTTATTGAAAAGATTGGAATCATGACATCAAGAGTTTATTGTCATAATGTGATATCAAGAAATTGGCTAAGTTTGTTTACCACAAAGATTCGGAAATGAAAACAATCTTTTTTTGTATAATTCACCTTTAAAATATTTCAGTGTACAGAATTTGTTGCCTATAAAAACTCAACATCATTCATATGAGCAGAATTTTAAGCGTTTTATGACGCCATCCATACAGACAACTGGTCATTGCTGTCAAAAAATTTTGATCACAAGAGAAAGATGCTCACACGTGAACTGACAGAATACCATGTGATCCCTCAGTGTTTACGTCTACAACACTGCATCCTACATACATCCTACACTACATTACACTCTTCTAAGGCTCTGTGCTGCATGAAATGCATGCTGCTGTCTATATATAGTCATCATTATTATTCAGGAATACCTTATGGCTGAGCATGCATAAAGCATCAGTTCTAGAGAGGGTGTCTGTAAAGCTTCTGTCTGTATTCCTGAACAATCAGTCACTGTGTATCATCTGATACAATCCTATATCATGTCTACATCCAGTCAGACCATAATGCATTCCAGTCCTGGACTGTCACAAAGATGAAGTCACTCATGCCTCGGGGGCTTTATTCTGTATGCCATGCTGCTGCTGCTGCTGCTGCTGCTGCTGCTGACATTTTGTCTACTTCCATGGGTCCTCACAATATGATCTGGGCAAACCTTTGCTAATAAAGAAAGCTTAATTAACCAATAATTTGAAGTTTTCCAGCAGCCGGTCTGTGCATCTGTTGTTGTTGGCCTTGCATGGTGAAAAGATCCCTGAGAGGATTAATTTGCTCTTTCTTCTAATGAGCAGTTGGACAGCCATACCTGCCCTGTCGCTACTCCTCTGAGGATATAGGCATCAAAACAGGATGTGTTGTGCTATACATCAACAGGCAATGTACAGAGGAGAGAAACACATGAGAAAATAGAGTATTGCCATCGCTACAAAATGTTTATTGAGATGTTTTATCTGTATATAAAAACTACTTTAAAATGACAACTGGTTTCAATCAACACCAGCATGTAAATGTTATTGTAAAAAGGTTCAATCTACAAGTCAAAAAGTAACAAAACTAATGTATTGAGATGTTTTGGGTCAGTAATACAACAATAAAAGACCGATACATGAATCAGCCTAGCTTTGAGAAAGTAGGATAATTCAATTACGCCATTTTTACATTACTTCACATCAATCACTTAATAATCATGACAGCTACATGTTTATGTTTTTTTTAAGATGCTACAAAATCCTAACAATCATGTTCACCATCAATCCACAGGAGGGCAGCAGATAGATTTTGCTAATTCAAGTCTGCTCACAGTCCTGGCAGACCATGAGGTGTTTTTAGCCATCTTGTTTCAATTGTGTGGACATCCAGCAGCTGCAGCACTGCTGGACTGAAACAGACAGCAGACGGATTAATTGAAAATGACAGCAAAAGCTTAGTAATGCTTTTTTTCTTATCCTGCTCATGTGAGAGACTGACCCAGCAACCTGAGTGTGGATTAAGGATGATTGAACTGAAAATCACATGCTCACTACAACCTCAGAACCTGGGGTCTCAGAGGCCAAGGACACGAAATGTCTTTAAATAAACGTGAAGTTACACTTGGTGCACAAAGGTCTGTGTTTACTCTTTAGGATAAATCATCCATGAGAGTCACAAACTGGATGGTGAACATATTATAATAATATATTCAATCAATATTCAGTGAGTGGTAGCATCTGTTTGAATGTTATGTTTCTGGAGAAAAACATACATACATTTACATTTGGGACCACTGGGACACTATGAATTCCAAACAAAGTACTACAGTAAATGACCAGCCATAAATCATCTACAGTACATCAACTTTTAGAGAACATAGCTCAGACTGTGTTTAAAACGCAGCCGTGTTGGGAATTATGTTTATGTAGATTCGACACATCTGGTGCACAGATTTCCAGATGTTTGGGAGACATCTCGCCAGTTAGTTTTCATGCTACAAGTGGACCTAATTAAGTTTAGTTGTGTGGGATCAAGTCAGGTAATTTTTAAAGAATTGCATTTTATTGTACATGAGCTCTGAGTCAATGGCAGATATTTAGAATGAAATATAGAATAGATCAAATAAAAATATAAAATAGAATGAAATGAATAAAATATCGAAGTAATGAAAACATAAAATAATGTATTGTTATTTCGCCAAAAACTGGCTTAAGTAGTACACTACCAAAAGCTCCACAGCTTTTTCATTTTCCTTCTGCATAAATGTGAATATTTCATTAGATTGTAGATAATGTATCTTGTTTTCACATCACTGATCAGCGGTGGTGATGTTTCCTGCTTGTGTATATCTACTAAAGCATGATATAATATACCGTAGCTATCAAATGTATGATCATGCTATGGGTGTTATTCATTTTAGTGCTGGTTCAAATACTGTAGAAGGTTTTATATCACAGAAAGCACTGTGGCATGACTTGTAGCATTATTGAGGACTATATTTTTTTACAGAGAGGTTTTTGTCTGGATTTACAGACCCTTCACTGCTTCCACTGGTATTCCACAGAGGTACAACTCTGGCGAGATCACATATTTTTTTAAAACATGCACCTGATAGAGTGCATGAACATAAGCTTAGAGAGGAAATCTCTGCTTCATTTGGTATGCTGCAAGAAATCTCAGATCTTGTCAAGAGAGAACCACATCATGGACTAGGAAGAGTCCTCTCACATCTGAATGTTATAGAAAGTAAAAGTAGGTATCACTGCTGGAGAGATTAGAGACTACAGAAATTTTAAAATGCATATTAAGAGGGCATACCAAGTACCCAAAACCTGGGATGTCCTAAAAAAAAAAAAGCTGCATGACATCACCAGGAAGTCAGCAACTTGCCAGTACCAACATACCCGACCACCTGGTGAAGCACATCACGCTACCACTGGTGATGCTTGTGAGGCACCTGATGAAGAAATAAGAACTTCAGCATTGGACGATTCTATAAAACTCTGCATTGTATTCACTGCCAAGGTTTTTTTGGTTTTTTTGTTACATCCACAGCCAACATTTTTCACAATATGGCAGCTACAGTATAGTTAATTTCAGGCAACTTAGGGTTGGGGAAAAACCAGACCAGGGGAATGTTAATTGCAGGTCTGTGGCGGGACACAACTTCGGTCTCTGGTGCGAAAGTTGGACTACTACCAGCCCCACAACCACATGCGTACATTCTACATTTGCACTAAAATGTTGGCCCTGGATGCAAGTCATGGGGTGCGGATCCCTCTAATGTGAGCATAATTCCTTGGATATCATTGGACTGTGCAAAAAAGGAAGCGGAGCAATGCTGAAACAGATAAATATTCCCATATATAACGTGAGAAATCGTTCACAAACTGAGATGACCTTTTCTAACTAATGGTTGTCCTTTTAGCTGAGAGAGAAAGATAAATACGCAGAGGTTCCCAGGATAGAACAAAGAACAAACAGGAGAAAGATGGCAAAGATCAGACAGGAAAAAAAAAGGACAAAAGAGTAAACAGGTCTTAGGCTATATTTTAAGAACTCAGCTCCAAGTTGGCTTCAGTTATTGTTACTGCTGACACAATAGTCTCTTCTTTTCTGTGTCTTCTTCTCTCCCTGTCAGGGGTCTTTGGGAAGAAAATAGAAAAAAAAAAAAAAAAAAAACTGAGGACACTTTGTTGGCCCTAAACGTTCAGTTTTTACTGCATTCATCTGATCCAAGTATCTGTTACCAAAACATGATGGGTGAGAAAAAATCCCTGTAAAGAGACACAGGCCTGTTTCCCTCTGTGTGTCTTTATTGGAGGCGGAAAGTTTGATCACATACACAATTTCAAAAGGTTGGAGGGTCATCTGATCCTCTGTGTGTGTGTGTGGGGTAGTGGGGGGTCCTAAATGCCTTGGGGCAAAAGTATCATAGGCACCAACTCACCCCAGGGGCCAAACCTCTCCAGCCTTTGGACAAAGTGTCCCGCCTCAACTATATTTGATTTCAAGGGGCCAATGTTTGAACTGATGGGTTCTGGACAGGAAGAGAAAATAATATACAGTAGTGATGTGGTGGGACACATACTGGGACCTACTTTCTCACTCAGCTCAGTTCTCTTATCAGATCAAGGACATCTATATCAAGAAAAGGCTTAAAGCAAAAGAGGAATTGAAAGTTTGTGAAAGATGTGTAAGTCTCATGAGACATCGTTACAGGGTCCTCTCTGACTCAGACATTTGTTCACCACTTGAAAGGATTGGCAGTGCTTTTTTTTTTTTTATTGTGAAGCACTTTGTGATGTCTGCTCTTGAAAAGTGCGGTATAAATAAACGTATTATTGTTATTATTATTAGGCCTATTATTTTTTATTATTATTAGATATGGATTTTTAAGTTCACTGATCTTAGGGCAGTTTCAAGAGGTGCAAAGAATGGATGAAAGTAAATGTAAAAAATTCAAGTATACCTTATTATTTTTTAAGTGATTTGTTTATCTTATAAACAAAAGCTGATGTTGGATTTTTTTCCCCATGTACTATGGAAATAAATTTTACAACTCAGTTGAAATGGAAAACAGTGGCTGCCAGGGTTGCTCTCTAGAGAATGGGTGCTTGAGATTTTACAAACAAAGATGTCTGTAGCCATATGAGGAAATGGCACTGAATAATACAGGCAATTTACATCAAGTATGTTTCATATAGGGAAACATTCCAAGTGGATGACATAAACATTCATGGAAAAATCTTGGTGTGTGTGTGACAGCAGAGTCCTCTGTCAAACTGTGTTTTCCACGAATTCATATCACCCTTCGGCACTAAAATGCTGGGCAGTGACAATGAATCAATGCCGCAGGGCATCAGTCGTGGGAAGTGAGCCGATCCGCAGATATAGTGCCTTGCAGAGAACGGCAGACTATATCACAAACCCTTATTGTGGCCACTTTTGCTGACGTACATCCTCTGACACTGAGATCACTCCGAAACCAATGACTATCTTGATTTCATAATCAAATTACACAATACATCACACGACTGTTCCAACATCAACAATAACAACTGATATTTTAAAAAGCATAGTTATTTGGATTGAGTTCCTGCCTTCTAGGCAACCATTTTTTAATCCTTAAAGACATGTTTTTATATTTCCACAAAAACGTTCAATAATCTCATTAAAATTCTTAAAATTACACCTACTCCTTCGCCCTCATTAAAAATTCCAGAATCTATGAATATGCAAATATTTTTAACTTCATAAGTTTGACAGCTGGATACAAAATGTCTGCTACTTCATTGAAAAGTCCATTTTCAGTGTATGTGCACTGGAGGTTTTCAGTTTTCCACATCACACTTGTGTAAGTTGCATACTGGACCATGATTTGCTTCAAACTGGTTATGATATCACAAATCACGCTCATAGATACACCCCTTTAAAAGGGAAACGTCAGTATTTTTCAACCTGGACCCTGATTTCCCATCTTTTTGTGTCTAAGAACTAATGAACAATTTTTGAAATTGGTCCAGTATTGAATGAGAGCGCTGCAGCCAGCAGCCATGAAACGGGCTGCAATATAATCCCGCAATTGCGCCCCGTCAATGTACGTCCACTAAAAGTGCTTGTTTTTGCCGCTGACAGGCTCAGATTGATATCATAATTGTCTGACAACACAGTGGAAATTCCTACAGAGAAATACAATGTTTTTCTTTACTTTCATTTTTTATTCTGTCTAGCCAAGTTTCGCTCAAGGGGGAGTCTCGTTCTGAAATTTTGCAAGAGGTGAGTTGTTGCCAGAAGACAACGGTGGAAACATGAGTGACAGTTGGAGAGAGGAGTGCTGGGAAGAGTTTGTTGTGTTGGAGTACAAAAAGCATAGCTGAGTGTCATCTAAAAGATTTTCAAAGTCATGGCTGAATATTTAGGAGATTATTTAGCAACAACTCAACACAGCCACAATCATTACTTCAGTCAGGTGGTCAAAGTGTCAGCATTTGAAAAGCATTGCCTTCATGAGCTATGAAAACAAACATAGAAGGAAAAAAAGTATATAATATAAATGCTGTGAAGGAAAATGTGACATTGTTTTTTTCTTAAAAAGTTTATGGCATTACTATATGGTGGTAACAAAAAATTAGAAGTGGCAAATTGTCCATAACGGTAGTTTAACTGTCTTAAGTTCTCTGTACGTTCATATTTATATCATAGCAAAATAAATGAAAACCAATGACTTTGTGGAGGGTAGGATATCAGTTTAAAATGTATTGTATGCTTTAGAAAAAGGTAGTAATATAAAAAGTAATGTTAAGTATATGCAAATTGTAGTTCATGGGGATAAATTGCACAAAACCAGCACAGCCTTTGAAGTAATAACAGTGGCACTCAGGTAAACACGCTGGGAAGCAAAGTCCATGTACGCAGACAAATTGTATACTGCTCTAAAGTGAAAGCTTATAACTGAAGTAAACAACATCAGAGTTGATACTAAACATTTAAATTTTAAGCATTTAGCCTTGAGTGAATACGCAGCGCTGTTGAGGAAAAACACGAGAGGAGAGGTAAACACTCACAGGAAGAAGTGAAAATACTGTTCTAGTGTGACAGCTCCAACCATCAGCACTGTGACAACCGTGGTATATGAGAGATCATCTGTCAGTAGTCAGTCCTCACAGAGCAACACAACCTCCCACCAACCTCACACAGACTGAACCCTTTGTAAACAAACACTAACTAGTGAGAATAGGTCCCTCGATCATCATCATCATCATCGCACAGCTGTAAACACAGATGTGCCGAGAATCATGTCATGTAACAGAGAGAGACAAAGCTCGACAGTGAGTACAGTAGAGTCTGAACACATCACACATGCAACAACTGGAGTAGTCTATATATAATGGGAAACAGTGGAGAATTAAATACGTATCAGGTGCAAATATGGATTCAGATTAACATCGTTAGTTGAGAACATTAAGCTGCCGAGTCAGTAAAGACTCACATGTAATTACATAGAATGGCGATGTGACATTTTTTGAATTCTTTTGCTCTATAAGAAATTTAATCCGACGCAGAAATGGTCTTTTCTGTCACAGACAACACAGTCATTGTCCTCAGGAGTTGGGGAGCCTTTTCCTGAAAGGCTATCTGCGCGGTGGCCTCGGGGGTAATCTGGACTGGGTGCAGCGGAGGTCACAGGGCACATGCTTAGCCTGGTTTTGGCTGGTGGTCTGAGCATAGATCCTTCAGATCACTACTTCAGTCAGGTGCTCAATTTGCTTGAGATAATCTGACAAAAGAGCTTACATACATTTCAGAGGTTGTGGTTTTTTTTTTTTTGCCCCAGTATTTTTGTTTCAGGAAGAACAGGCCACCGCTGACTGTGAGACTCAGTTTCAGATCAATGGCTGAACTCAAACCAGATTAAACAACCCGAGGTCAAGAGTCAAACACAGAGTCTACTCACATGCACATTGAAATTGTAATAGGTCTGTCACTTTTTTTTAAATCAAGTTTAAACAAATTCAAACTAACACATACTGTTAATATGTTGAAATTCATTTGTATGCACCCCACGCAGTCTTTAATAAAATACGCTGTAATTGCAGTCACACCAGATTTTGCTCCCCATTCATTTCCATGAGGAACCAGGCAGGAGGGACACATCAAGTCTCAGATGAGGACTGAGAGCTTCTGAAAGTGTTGATATCCTTAAAAGGAAATTTAAAACCTCTCTTTAGCCTGGCTTGTCATTATAATGTTTTATGGCCACTGGTGATTTTATTTTTTTATCATTTATTTCATTGTATTCATGATTGAAAATGTTTTTTCCCCCCTTTATACATTTCATCTGGTATTTATTTTATTTCATTTTTATCCACATGTGCATTAGTCTCAAATTGTTTTACTGTTTACACACAACCAGCAGTGCTGAAAGCGAAAGTGACACTGCTGTCGGCTCCTGAAAAGGCAGCAGCCTGGAAAGTGGAAGTGTGGTTTAAATATAAAATGTTCAACAAATCATGGTAGCATGTAAGCATTGGAAGAAGAAAATAATAGCAAAAGGGTTCAATACAAAAAAATTATTTTACCATATTTCACCAAGCTGAGTACAAACAGAGCTAGAAATCACATCTACAGCTTATTGTAAGTCCAAACAACAAAGTCCAAACTGCAATTAATAATAAAGTCTTTTCTGGATTTTATGATATTGTATTGCAATACTGTGATATAATTTTAAAGCAATATTATCCACTCGTACCATGTTCTCTTCATTCACATCCACTGTTTCTCTTAAGTGACAAGTTAACATTACACAGCAGTTGCATTTCACAAAGTCAGGAAACAGATGGACACTGCTGGAGTATAAAACCTATAGCACTTACACAATACTACACAAATTTGTAATTCAAATTGATGATTACCGATCAAATATTTAATGAAATCTGGTTGGAATTTTGAATAATCAGTGACAACCCTACATTTTATAAGGATTTAAGATGTGCACTGATGAATATTCAGATTAAATGTTAAAAAATTCACACCCAAGATGCCTGAGAGAGTTGAAAAATATCGCCTGAATAATGAGGCTGGTAAACATCTTATTACATTCAATTTACATTTTTATGGATTCACAACTATATATATATATATATATATATATATATATATATATACACACACCTCGTTTGGGATGTTTGCAAGTTCGCATCCTAAATTATGTGCAGCACATCCATCGTTGACCAGGAAAGATAATGTTGGCTGACCTGCGATACATCTCGCTCTATGTCTCTGTGGTAATCAAATCTGAATGTTTCATAGAATGAAGATTAAGCCCTTACTTCCTGCTCAATTCCACAAAGTCAGCTGTCTCTTCAAACGCTGGGTCTGAGTTGATGCGGCTGATGAAGGCCAGATGTGCATCGCCACAGCACATTTTCTTTCTTCGGAGAAATTGAGAGTTACAGTGTTGCCTTACAAAACAGACAAACTGATCTGTGTTCCTCCGTGAAATACCGTTCATGTCACTGGTAGTTCTCACTGTATTAAGCAACACCTTGGTTAGATTTTGGAACATTTGTGTTGGTTTAATACCACACGTATATTATTATTATTTTTTATCATTACTGGTTTCTATTTCTTTACCAAGAACTTCTCATATCATGAAGGATATTTTTCTCTTTTTGGCTCAACCTCCTGCTTTACTAAGAATTGAACACTGTCAGCAACCAAGGTTTCTTCAGACAAATCAAGCTAAAGACATTTGGACCAGAAATATACAAATAATGGGACTCAAGCTATTAAATCCTCGTTTATTTCTACTTTACTTTAGAGGTTGAAATAAGAGAAAAGATCACCTCACATCCCCCTTAAGATCCCCACTGGAGCTACTGTAAACATGAGCCCTAATGCTCTTCCTGTCATCTACTGTGTGTACAGCCAATAGCTTATCCCCCCAATAAGACAGAGCATGACTGGTCTGCATCCCATTATATATGAACAGATCTGGATGCTCAAATTACATTGATTATAAGATGAAGTAATGACGTACAGTATACCATCCTGACCTTCAGTCAACATCACAGTTACTGGAATAAGAAAGGCTCATAAAACCCACATAGGCCTAGTTTCCCATAGTCTAGAACTGTCTGCGTGCTACTGCCACATTAAAATTTCAAAACTGCTTTGTGCTTACACAACATGCTATAATACCAAAAATAACAATAAAATAACCTTCTGGGTATTTTTTTTCCTCGGGTGACCTGCTTGGTTAAATAAAGTGCAGAAGAAAAGTTTCTGTGAGCTACAATCTGAACACACAGATCTACAAATGTGTAGCTTATGTTTCCTCCTTAGTTATCCTATCTATTCCCGACCACATCTAAAGATGTCCAGAGTCTGTGATAAACAGCAGAGGAGTCTGGTTTAAGTGACTAAATGGGCTCCTGCAAATGAGTTTTACAGGAGATCAGTGGGAGGCCAGGACTCAAATCCCCAAAGCCATGTAGTGCCAAAGCAGGAAGAAGCCACTGATGTAATTTGTCTCTCATGGGTGTCTGGTCAATCAGATTCCCTGAAGATGGGCCTGGACTGTAACGTTCATGGTTGACAAATTGAGTCTAGTTCATTCTGTAGGACAAAAAGGAGCTGCGAGAAGGCTCCTACTAGCTAAAAAAATATCAGAAAACCAGAAGGCAGCTTTTCAAAACATGACCATGACCACTCTTAAAAATACTCGCCATGCCATGAAGAGTTCAGAGCAATAATCAAAGCCAGAGAGTAATCCTCGTGTAATATGGTAAGCAGATTTTGCTTCCATATGTTCTTATTAAGATCCAGATGTGCGAGGCTGGTAGTGACATAAATACGAACACACTCAAGTCCTTATTTTGGGAAAAAAAAAAAAAAAACCTCAACCATTATCTAATTTATGAAGAGAACTGGGGTAAAAGAAACTTAAAACACAGACTCTCCAGTGACCTTGTGCGAGAGGAGAGAGAAAGGACACATAGATCCATACAAACACTCTCACAGCCACATATGTACTTTTTCCACACCTGGATTAGTTTATGCTGTCTCACGTCTAAACTCAAATCTTTTCTTGAAACATTAGCAGTATTCACACACACACACACACTCTCTCTCTCAGTGCTTCAAACATGGATACACTCTGTAACTCTATCTGCCAAAGTGTTGGCGTTGACAATTACGTCAGTTTAAAAAAAGGTGAACAATTTCACCAGTTTACCATCTGGGGAAACAAACACCTCTAATGACTCTGAGGAGAGATGTTAATGAATGAATGAATGCTGAAATTCCTGGATAGCAAGATATCTTACATAAGATTTAAAGAAAAAAGCATTTTTTTCTTCATTCCAGCATTATAGTTCACAAGTTCACCAGCGCTGACTCTTGTCATGCAAAACTGACGGAAAAGTTCGGATCTGTGAAATTAACTCCTCTGAGAAGGTGATCTCATAAACATCTGCCTCTGCGAAACCCAAATCAGAACAGACTAAACATTTTTGAGATAACAATACTTTTGGGAAATCGTAAAGAACAGAAAACATTTTTTTGTCTGGCATTTGTGTATTTTTTATGTATTACATCACAGAATATGGCTCTTCTTGCAACTACACAATCTAATAAAGGCCACTTGTAGGGTTTACAGAGCTGGATTATAAAGTAAACACAAGCAATGTTCAGTTATGTTTAGTTCAGTTGTATCAAGTATGCTTCAATCAGCAATAACATAAACTAAAAACAGTTAAGATGGGACTTTATTTATTCTTCCCAAAGGAAAATTTTTGAGCCATTGCAAAAGGAGAGGATGCAGCAACATGACGTAATTAAATTAGCTTCAGTCAAACCTCAAACGAGGGAAAACCATGTGGAAAACATAATGGAAAAGTGGCGTTTCTGTTTGTTTCATGCATCAGTTTGAGGAACATTATGGTCTCCTGATTGTTCCACACAGATCTGATGTTTACATCAACTGCTATTTTTCATCTCTTTAGTAGAGCAGAAGCTTGAGTAGCATTTATGTCACATGTTTCATGTACGTCATGATTTATTCGCCTAGGGTGTTTCCATTGCACTTTGGTGATTTTTCTTTTAATTGATACAACTTTTCCAACCTTTTTGCTATATCTGCACTTTTTTTTAAAACTCTCCAACATTTCCATTCAGGTTTTTTATGTGCAAATTGAAAGTGCACATAAAAACAAGTGAATGGAACCACAGTAGTGTTACTGATATATGGAGTATAAATGGAAAAAAAGAATAAACTCTATTACAGATATTGTATTACATTAGATTACATTCATTTTGCAGATGCTTTTCTCTAAAGCAACTTACATTAGAGATAGAAGAAAACAGCATGGATGGAGCTTGAGAGAGAAATAAAGAAAGCAAATTAACACCAGAATAAAACTAAATCTACATTATATCCTGTTTATAGTCCAACAGTCCAACTGATAATGATAACTTGCGTTCTTCTGTTTTTTCAAGTGGATCCACAGTAGCAGCTATGACAGCGTTAGTAGTATTTGTGTCATTCACATAAAAATGACATGAATCAAAATTTACTGGTGGCTTTCAAAGGGGCAGGCACTAGGACCTGCAGCACTCCACAGTTGGACAGAGCCTGCAGTCTCTGGGACGCTTCTCACTTACTTTCAGAACAATTTTCAAACAAGTGCAAGACTCTGAAAGAACTGTTTGGGATAATTGACAAAGAATTTGTTCTTCCGCTATTTGGCATCCTGAGGAATTGGACACAAACTGGAATATATTTCGGAAATCCTCGGGAGTCTTACGTCAGCGGAGAGAAGAGAGAAGCTTTTGCAGAGGTAGAGGACTATTTTACTTTCATCTATTCTGCTTGAATATACAGTAACTTACTACTGTGCAAAATGAAAAGCAACAAAATAGTTTTAACATGTTTTGCATAAACCAATTCATGGACAAAGGAAAGGATGCTTGTTTAGAATGATGAACAGTTTTAGATGTGCAGCTTTTAGCCTAAGTTAAACTAAAACCTCTGCTGACAAAGGTGAAGAAAAGTATTCAGCAAGGTAAACTTTCACATGTAGCACTTTGACATTTTTTGTATTTCTTGCTTCTGTATTTTATGATGTTACTTGCTGAGGATTTTAAAAGAAATTGCTGTATTTCAGACTACTAGTAAGGGTTCTGTGTTGCAGATTAGGTGGAAGATCAGACCCAACAGGGAACTGATCATCTCCTCCATCCCCTCAGAAACTGTTGAAGCTTAGCCTCAGGCTCATCAGGTTACAATAGCACTTATCAGTCCTGCACTAGTGTTCTTGGGCTAGGTAATATTCTCAATGCATTCCTTCAGCGTTCTTGTATTTGTGTGGTATTTGGAGTTGGAAATGTGGAGCTTATAGCTGCAGGGTAGTTTTCTCAAATTTTGCCACAGAGTTAAAACAAATTATTGCATTCTTTACATAATAGCAGGTGATTATACTTGCTGTGCTATTGTGATAAAAGCTACTTTTTCCATTCTTTGTATAAGAGTCATTTTAGAATTGAAATTCAAACAGACTTTACATATATGTATGGTTTACACATGCACACTTTTGATGATATCTTGATGAACTAATTTATACTTTCCTGGACTGAAAATCACTCAGACTTTTTCCAGGTGTTTGCTGAGGTGTAGTGTTACATGGTTTATATTAGTGTTTATATATTGAACATCATCATCCTCTTGGCACAGTATGAATAGAGAGTGGGTCTGTATTTCAGCTAGATAATAAATGAGGGAACAGAGCAACTAATTTATACACTAAACCATATGGTTGTAACCAGCTGGAATGAAAAATAAACTCTCTAAAGCTCTATGAACAGTGAGGCTTCTCTTCATTCAGACAAAAGAGCCAGTAGTCAGTTTACAATGACAAAGAGAGTGATGAAGTCAGAGTGATGAAATCAGAGGGGGGGTGGGCTGTAGGTAGGATGTTGGTCTCAGTGCTTGATTAAGGTATTTTGATTAGCAGCAAATAACAAAAGCCAATTTAACAAACTTTTCCTCAATGCATCTCTGATGGTATCTTGAGTTGGTCAGAAGTTTTTTTTCTTATCTACTAAATGTTCATTTTTATCAATGGCAGCCACATTTCAAGGCTAATTTTACACTCTGCTACGAGGGGTGGTGGAGTTTCTAGTCATTTAGTCTTTTGATATATTTCTGAACTGGCAACCACTTGTTCTGTGCAGTTGGATCCTCTGTGCTGCCTTCAAAGGGAACTTGAAGGTGTGTTTTTTGTCATGGGAACTTAAGACCACACTATGCTTGGTGGTTGTGGTTAAATGCTACATGCACACTTGCTCTTTTTTTTCCACCAATGGTGGTTTTCATGTTTTCTGAATTTAAACCAAGACAAAGAAAACTGTAGACAACCAAGCTAACTACCCTCCCCCGGCTGCACATGTGAAAACTAAACTTTTCTGTAAACTTCTACACTTACCACTTTATAAATTATGAACACCACAACAGTGAGTTAGTTATATGAAGTCTTCTTATCAACTCAGTAAATGCAACCGCATTCCTCATTGAACTCAAATAAAAGTGAATTTTGTCAAACGAGAAACATGATAGCCACAACACTATGCAAGTATTCCAAATACTGAATTGCGTAACCTGAACATAGAGTAATAAAGTACATGCCTGAACCTTCCAAACAAAGGTACTAATCAGGATCTTTGGAAGGTGTTTTCCCAACTTGTCCTCATCTGGCACGTCTGTCTGAATTTACAGTTGTGAGAATTCCCTCTCCTTCTTGTTGAATAATTGAGCCTGATGATTATTGATTATTTCCATAACTGATAACCTCTATTGGATTATTTTTTTCAATTAATTGATCGACTGTTAAATCTATAAAATGATAAAAAAGTGAAAATGTCCATCACATGTTCCCAGAGTCGAAGGTGAAGTGTTCAAATTGTTGGTTAGTCCAACCCAAAATATTTAATTTATAATTATATAAAACACAGAAAGCAGCACATCTGCATATCTGAGAGGCTGAAACTGAGGTGAGAATGTTTCATTTTTTGTTGAGAAATTACCATAAAAATTTCCCGTAAATTAATTTTCTGTTAGTCGACTAATTAATTAATCAAATGAATCTTTCAGCACTACTCCAAACCTTCCTCTCCTTGATCCAAAGATAACAGGAGTGCTTCCCACCAAAAATGATGAATTTGTATCTACAGTTAACTATAAGTGACTAAACAATAATTATCAGCTAGACCAAATATTGCAGCCTTATCATTCATCAAAATTTACATTATACACATACTTGGGGTTGTTTGCTCCATGTTGCCAAAACTATTATTATTACTTGAATGTGAGAGAAATATTTAAATAGCAACTGCCACCTCTTGTCTGACCCAAAAACTTTTTTATATGACTGGAATCTAATGGAAAAGATGTAACTATTCCACAATTTTAGATCTGTTCACAAGTCAATTGTGAACAAACTGCAATGTGTTCAAATTTTGGATGAATGTGGATCTCACTTTTTTTCTTGTCCATTATTCTCACTGTCTTTTTCTATCTTTTGTGGTATGCAGTGCAACAATGTTTATCATTGGAGTTTTTCTGCAAACCAGCTGTTATTCCTCATTACTCAACAATCAGTTCCACAGGTGGACGAACGAGGGAACAGACCAAACTCATATTCTTAGACAGGTTACAGATGCGGTATGGTCCATATGAGTAGAACCTGTTATTGCAAAGAAACATCTGTCAGTGGACAGCTAACACCTCTTCCAAACAAGCTACACAATGTCCATCATAGAGACTGTTATAGACATGACTAGAAATACCGCCTCACAGTTGTATGCCTCTACCAACCAGTCAAGTTGCAGTTTACATCCATGTCTGTCCAGACTCATATAATATTTGTAGTGAAGACTTTGAAGGAGTTTTATAAGGTGTATTAAGTGCATTTTCCTTGTATGTCTTCATATGTTTGGCCAATAAAGCTGATTTAGATAAGTTGTAGCCATGACAGTAGACAATGCTTCAGATATCAATGTTGCTGCAAAGAAGCTACAAAACGTGGATGCTTCACACACATCTTCAACCTGGCAGCACAGGTGATCTAAACAATCATGACAGTTTCAAGGTGGCCACCCAAGATTAGTGTCACCAATTCAGTTTCCAGCCAGATGTGAAATGTGGTCACAATCTCGCCTTCTGTCCCTGAGTTATGGAGTTGAATAATGGCCAGAAGAGTGTTTTTGCTGAACATTATGATGTCACAGTGAAATTGACCTTTGAACTTTTGGATATAAAATGTCATCACTTGATCATTTTATCATATCAGACATTTGTGTGAAACCTTGTCATAATTAGCATATGAATTCTTGAGTTATGGCCAAAAACGTGTTTTATGAGGTCACAGTGACCTTTTGACCTTTGACCACTAAATTCTAATCAGTTCATCCTTGAGTCCAAGTGGACATTTGTGCCACATCTAATGTAATTCCCTCCAAGTGTTCCTGAGATATCGCGTTCAACGTGAGGTCACAGTGACCTTGACCTTTGACCACCAAAATCTAACCAGTTCATCCTTGTGCCAAATTTGGTGAAATTCCCTCAAGGCGTCCCTAAGATATCGCGTTCATGAAAGAATGGGACAGATGGACGGATAACCCGAAAACACAATGCCTCAAGCCACGGCTGTTGCCAGCAGTCATGCTGATTTTTGTGACGACTGTTCTTCCTGTTTCTGATAGTGACCTGGCTATTTCTCTTCAGCTTTCTTGCTAGGGAGTGGACCTCATTACAGATCCAAAAACTCATTCTTTCATTTACATTTGGCACCTGATACATGCAGTTTATAACTTTTTGACCAAACATAACACTTGTGCAGCCAAATCATAGTAAAACTTTACTACTAGGCCCTCTATGTGCCATGATTCTTGTTCCCCTTTTGCTGGATTCCCAGCAGAAAAATGTGCATCACAATTACACACTTCATTTACAAAGCAACTGAAAAGCAGAGTAAAGCAGGCTCTTATCTGTTAGAGTAAAAATAGGGATGTATAGTTATACAGTTACAGTTTTGTTATAGTATCCCCAACAGAGTTTTACGGGGAGCAGCTGAGGAGTACATTGGCATAAGTAACTGTGAAGAATGAGTGAAAGAATTTACAGACTGATTATTTTCATACAAACATATGAACATCTGGCCAATCACTGTGAAAAATGGAAGAACTGCAGGTTAAAACATTAAATAGCACAAACTATACATAACTATTTATAGATGACTGTTTCTTACCATGTTTACATGTAATAATACAAAAGATGAATATTATAATATATATAATTATAATTTTCCTTTTATCTTGGCCCCCAAAAGAGCAAGACTGTAATTGCCTACAATTAGAGAAGCTTGTGTTATTCCCCTTCACTCACTGATGTCAAACCTGATTAACTAACCTTCATATATAATCGCCTCAGCATCTATCCTACCACGCCGACATGTCCCATCATCTCTTGCAGCCTCAGGCACAGTAGGAAGATGGTACCCATTTACAAAACACAGAGAGATTAACATATGATACTGTTAAAACCTATTCAAAACAGCAGACAATGTTATCTCTCTTAACAATTATTTTACTGCCAGGAGCACCTGCCTCTGAAATCACAGTTGATATTACAACTTATTATGTACACCACCAGTTGACATTCATAACTGAAGACAACAGACAACTGAATACCACATGGAAACAGCATCAAATGAGCAGCAGAAATACAACAGGCCTGTGCCTGTGAATGAGCTGTATTGCCTCTCTCCAATCAAGAGTACCTCTTCATCTCCAAGTGAAAGTTACAGCAAGGCCACACACACAGTGTGTGAACTGTGACTCACTCCCCTCGTTCAGCACGCAAACTGACACTCAAGCCAGGAACCCAACTTCTGCACTTTCAGACACAGTCTACTTTCCATTAAAAAACAGGTTCACATTTTTTCAAGTCTGTCTTAAAACAACAGTCAAGTGCCCATATGAAGACTGAAACAGGTTTTTCTTTCTCTAATCAATCCTCCTGTTTATACTGAACATTAGAAAATCCAAATGTCTTACAATTTAAGTGATAGGGGACAAAATCCAAAGTCCTTGTTTTGAGCAAAAATGTATTTAAAAGTTAATCTGAATATAGCACAAGGCTTCAACCGTCTGAGATAGTCAAATAAAGTGAATATCTTCCACAGTTTTTTAGTAAAAAAAAATCCCTCTTTGTGTCTTGACAGGCAGTGTTTTCCTGATGAGCAGCAGTGGAAAGATTCATAAAAAGAGGGACTTTGGCACTAAAAAGTACTGAAACTTTGAAAGATATTGAATTGATTGACGGCTAAATCCTCATACTAGCTCCAAATAAAACTTTAGATATATTTTGGCACGAAAGGAGGACTGGATTTTGTCCCCCATCACTTGCAAGTGCATAATGAAGGGATCTCTTAAGGGTCAGTGGGACCAGGAGGAATGATTATAGCAAGAAAAACATGTGTCAGTGTTCATTTGGGTACCTGGCTGTTGTTTTAGGACAGACCTGAATTGTGAACCTGTGCTTTAAAGCCATTTTGAGAAGGGAAACTTGGTTTTTCAAATGACTCCTGTTACTTTTCTCATTTGAATACAGAAAGTTTTAACTCGGCATGTTTATCCAAATTTGTATTCTCTCACTGTCAGCTGCACTTTTTCAAGCTTGTAATTTATTTGCCTGACTCATCATAGATATAAAATATATACTAATTGTTTAAGGAGTCTTCATTTTGAATGGAGCCACTGAAAACAAATACGGCAAAAGCCCAGATGACCATTAAAAGTTACAGGATACAAACAGTCAAATTTGCTTGAGACAGAACGTCAGACACAGCACCACATATGTATTTTTTATAGACACACCATCGTTTCTGTGGTGTTACTTTATTTACCCTCCATAACAACAGGGGCGAATTTATTTGGAGAAGGTGTAACCATAACATAAGATACGGAAAATTGCTGCAGTAAAAGAGCCACAAAGGTGTCAGAGTGAGGTGAGGAGCTGTTTCATTGGCCATAAAAATACAGATATATGACAAGAGACTTTAAACAATCAATTTGGAAGGCGTTAACCCCAAAATGTCAAAGTAAAGACGAAAACAAAGCCAGACAGGGAAATGGGAGTCCCTTTTTCAGAAGGTAGCAAAACAATAGTGATAGATCAGACCAACTTGGACTGTCTTGCACTTTAAGATTTGAATTATTCTGGCATTTGACAAGAGTCCAAAGATAATGTTTGGTGCTTTTTCTACAAATGTGACCTTTCATCTGTAAAAACTTGCATTGTGCTGTTTTGCATTGAGTGGTTTTCATTTGGTCAAAACCAGGATACAGAGAAAACCACAGTTTTTAAGACACTTGGGTGACACACACAAGAAAAGTCACCACAAGCACAACAGAAAACAATTCAATATCTTCAAAAACAACATATGGACCTCAGGCTTGTTCTAATACCAAGAATCTATTGTGGATCATGTTTTCTGACTAACATAGCCATTTTAAAGCCAACATGCAATCTGAGACTGTTTGACCTGGAGTTCCTTAGAAACATAGCTCAGAGATACAAACAGCTATAAAGTGTAAACAGTTTCAACAGTGTAAACAGATGAGTCCTCTTATTTCTAGGGCAAAATAGTTGAATGTAAAAGATGTCTCTGACACTACATTTTTAAAAAAGGATCGGTGTGATTGTTGTTATGACACTGATAGACTTAAGATCAGCCAAGTGTGGACACAGGAGGATGTAAAAGTCTGGCCAAATAATTTCCTTGAGTGAACAGAGAAATCAAAGCAACCATTCTGTCCAATTGTTGAAAACCGTATCTGATCTGGCATCTGCTGTTGTAATGTCCTCCAATAACTGAATTGGCTATAATGCCCTATAAAAAAAATAAAAAAATCAGAGGGGTTACAATTATTATCAGCAGGAGAACCTGAAGCAGCTCTGGGTCACCAAGGCTGTTTTAACTCGTAAGTGGACCAGAGTTAATTCACAAGTAGGCTTGATGAAAACATACGGTTCATCTCAGGCTACTCAGGTCTGCCAAAGTTTCGAGCAAGCTGCACAAACCAAACTTCCGCTGCATTGTTGAGTGTGTGCCACTGGATGATGAAAACAGGACAAGATATTATTGTTACTGTTGTAAGACTTTAGTTAACCAATTTGGAGTACTTGAATGGAGCCTGTTTCTCCAATGAGTCTATTGGGTATAGTTACATTAGAGAGAGTGGGGTCAGCTGTGTTTCCTCAGCACAGTAAGACCAAACACAGACAGTGAGTAATCAAACTGCCTTTTTACCATTTGCCATTCTCATGCGGTTGTTTCTGTCGTAGTCAGTGATTATATGTTATGTCTTTGGATTGGGGCAATATAGTATAAAGTACACTTTATGACACATTCTTTCTGTAGCTGGTTTTTACTTATCTTTGATGTTGAATTGATTAAAAGCACTTTCTATGTCTGCTGTATGACCATTCTGAGCAACAGGAAGTAAGTCCTAAGTCTTCTTGTGGGAACTGTTCAGCTTGTAAATACTAAATCACAAAGCTACATTATAAATTCTTCAGATTGTGCAGGGTCCTGTCTGAGATAACTTTGAAGTTTCTATCAGTTGCATCACTAAAAAGTTTTAGATGAAAAGTTCAGTCTTTGGTGCTTGCTGATGGACTGGTCCTCCCCTATTTGTTCTTTGGCTGTTTGGTTCTAGTTTGGACCTGATGTGGTATTTGGGTCTAATCGCCGGGCAGATTTTCACACATCTGCCTTAAATCACAACTGACTGCCAGTAGAGGCCCCGTTTCTTTACCAAAGGTCATATTGTGTTTGAAACAGTTCCTCACATAGCTGTCTGATAACAGTAACCCAGAAAATTGCCTCAACTAGATGCAACAGGACAGCAGTTAGGAAAAATGGGAAATTACGTGTGTCAATTGCATGCTATTATCCTTCTTAACTCGTTTCCTTTGAATTAGTTGCCAAAAGACAAAAAAAGACATTTCATTTCACTACAACTCGTGGACAAGCTGAGGCAGGTATGCAAAGGTGGAAACCTTAAATATGTTACATATGTGTCCTTGAGTGTTGCATGTTCAATGTTCACATTTATGTTGGAGCGAACCATTCAACATCACATTTAAGCATGTGTGAGATAACTGCATATAAAAAGTTATTAGATTAAGACATATTTATGTGCTGTGTTTCATTTAATTGTATCCGTAGTAGCCTCAAAAACTGGCCTTAAAAATAATTTTCCTGTTTCCATCCAGTCAGTTCTTTATGACCAAAGAAAATAAATGCGGCAAAATTCAAATTCACATCACGTTAAGTTAGACTGATGCTCTGGCATAATGCTATTATTTCTAAAACTTACTCAAAAATTGCAAATTATTTTTCTCAATGAGGATTTAATGGGACATTTACTGACCTCATCCTGAACCAGCGCCTGTGTTACATTTTAGCAGTTTATCTCAGGTTTCCCAGTAATTTCTGGTCAAAATGGCATGCTTGACAACTGAAGATAAATAACCATATCTCAGTGATGGATCGACTTCTCTGCAATTTATCTTTCGCACTAAGTCATGACTATGTCTTATTGTCTTTAGCCCATTGTCAGCTATGACCTGCTGCTGTTTCTGCTGTGCTGTGTTGTGTTGTGTGTGGGTGTGCTGAGGTCTTTGTCAAACAGACTTAAATTTAAATACACTGAGAGCAGCCTCATGCAAGATCTGTATTCTGAGAGAACACCATTTCTCCAAGGGGAGTATCAATGAGAGAACAGGAACTGAACTGTCATTCACCTTTTTGTCCAATCCTCACTGTGTGTTTTAAACTAGAGCTGCAAAAATTAGTCGATTAGACAATGAACAGAAACTGTATTGGCAACTATTTTGACGATGAAATAGTCATTTTAGTCATTTTTTCAATTTAAAATGTCAAATCTTCTTAAATGTGAGGTTTTGATGCTTTTTTGTCGTACATGATAGTAAACTGAATATTCTTGGTTTTTGGGCTTCTGCAAGACATTTTAAGATAACACTTTCTGCTCTGGAAACCCTTCCTTTGTTTAGTAGTAAATCAGAATATAGATGCACACACGCTGTGTGGGTACTTAAAAAAAATGTCCGAAATCCCATACTATAATGCTGCTTAGTATGCTGAAAGTATGTGAGATTTTTTAGTATGTCTAAAACCTTATTATGAAACCAATAGTGAGTGAAGTGCATCCTATTCCTGGGGAAATGTTATAGTACGCAAGCACTGGACATTACGCCGGCATAGATATCCATGCAATGCAGTAGTGGTGACAACAACAACAACATAACAGACAATGGCAGGCAGAGACCAAGGCAGCGTAACATCTATAAAACTTCAATTTGAGTAAGGTTTCACTTTGCTAGGCATAATATATTTTATAAATTAGCTCAGATTTTATGGTTGGCACTGGCTACCATGGTTACGTGTCTCAAACTGGCCAGGGGGCTCACAGGAAGTGACGTGATAATTACAGCTCAGTGCGTCCAAAAAGATACAGACTACTGTTTATTCACACAAAAGTATGTTGAACAATAGTACACATATTGGGTATGTAGTGAGTAGTATGTGATTTCGGTAACGCAGTAACTTTCTTGTGGCTTTTCTTCATTTTAACACTACCTCTTCCTGTGCACCTTCTCTATGTGGCTTGTATTAAAAAATAGACTCAGGGAGGAATATACTGCCTAGTTGCCATAGCAACAAAATTATGCTCAATTTACCTCTGTCTGAAAACACTATTATTCCTGCGTCTTCCTGCCTCTCCTTGTGAAATCACCACAGCAGAGTTGCATGCATGGTTAATTGATGGATTCCCATCCATTAATTAAGATGTAAGTGGCTCAAGAAACAGGACATTACTTCTGCAGAAATGCTTTGCCAGTAACAAAGTCTAATTATAGTGGCAAGCAGCAATAGCAATTTACTCACAAACATGGATGAATGGGGGAAAAAATCATTTAAAGATGCAGTGTGTAGAATTCAGTGGCATCTAGCAGAACGGACTTGGATGAAATGGAATATAATATTCATAAGTATGTTTTAATTAGTGTGTAATCACCTGAAAATAAGAACCAGACTAGAATGAGCTCTCTATATCTAGATAGGGAGCAGGTCCTCTTCCACGGAGCCTGCCATGTTGCACCACCATGTTTCTACAGTAGCCCAGAGCGGACAAACCAAACACTGGCTCTTCAGTTGGTTGTACTGCATTTTGTTATGTCGTAGACACCGTCATATTTTGTTGTTATGATTGGGTAGTGTTACCAACATCGCCATGGAGATTGTAGTTTTGACTGAACTTCCTTATTGATATTTTGTCTGTCACTTACTTGTAAAGTTCCTGTTTAATTAGTCCCGGTCGGGATGATATAGGCTAATGTAACTAAACAAGATGGCTGGAGGATAGCGTCTGGTTACCATGGAGACGACTGAAACCTTTCGTCTGAGGCTTAAATTGAAAACTTTGTGCAACTCTTTAATTTCTGTTGAGCGATACTCATCAAAAGTTTAGAGCAACCCGCCATAAATCAGCCTTTAGTCTGCTTCACTGTGAATAAGATTGGAAAAGTCTGCAAAGTTGCAGTTTGGTAAATTGTCGTTCATGGGAAGTCATATTTTTGTCAAAAGGCCAAAAGAAGAAAAGAAAAAGAATATAAAGAAGCTAAACTACATAGTACATTTAACCATGCTGAAAATATTTATGTTTAAATTGTTTTAAAACCTGCCATGTGAAAAATATATTTTCCAATAATTCCTATCATGACATCAGTACAAAATTGAATATCTCTCATTTCAAGATAAATTGATACATTTTTCCACAAGTCATCTACCACATGTCCTCTGTCTAGCAAAGTAATTTAACATAGATTACATAAATATTGCCTTAATTATGACAGGAAATGTAGCATTTATGGTTAAAATTTTGTGTTAAAAGGTTACATTTTGATGAATTTTCTCACTAAACAGAATAATAACTTAATTAGAGCTGCAAAGATTAGTCAATCCACAAAACTATTTTGATAGTAGAGTAATTTTTCAAGCAAAAATGCCAAACATTTGATGGTCCCAGGCTCTCAAATGTAAGAATTTTCTGCTACTCCTTGCTCTTACATTATAGTGAACTATAATACAACTACAAAACTAGATATTCTCAGATGTTACATTGGGCTTTAGGAAATTGTGATGGGCATTTTTCACTGAAGTTTTACAGACCAAGCAATTAATCAAGAAAATAACCATCAGATTAATCAATGATGAAAATAATCGTCAGTTCCAACCCTAAACTTAATATGTTTTAAATAATCAAAGTTTTGGACTTCATCATTTCCACTAGGTTCCAGTTTATGAAATATTCTTCTTAGTTGGACCTATGTATTGGTAAAACCCTCAAAACTATAAGATCTGATTCTGTAAAATGAGTGATTCTGTAATTATATTCTAAAGTTTGAATATTTGCTACAATACAACCATGCGCAAAACTATCCCATTATTTGAGTACATGTTTTGTACTTTTTCATTTATGACAAGGCAGTTTTAGAGGGACGTAAATAGAGGAAAGTAAACAAGAAAGCAAGCTTAAAAAACAAAACAAGTGTATCATTATCAGGGTAAAGACAAAATATATTTTATCGATGTCTAAGTTTAACTGTGGCTGTCATTCCAGGAGCCTTTGAGTTTGACGGTTTAAATTGAGCACAAAGATTCAACCCGGTGAGCAGTTCTGCACGAATGACCACAGCAACGTAATCAGCAGCTTGTCATTCAAAGCCTGTTGCTTTCAGATAAAGTCACCTGCACCTCCCTTCCTCTTTGAATGAGAGCCAGCCCCAGTCTATCAGGTTACAGGAGGGACTGTGTGACTTTTACCATATGAATGAAGCCACTGCCATTTTTTCAGACGGAGGTAGATTGTTCCTGGTCTGCAGACTGGATTGTGTGCCACCCCAGGCTGGGGTGTCAGTCAACCCAGACGGGGTTCATTAAACTGACTCCATTAGAGCTAATGAGTTGTAGGTCAGCGGTTGTGGGTGGCCTCTCCATTCATGACTAACAGACCACATAACTGACTGGCTTGCTGATTCAGTTAAATCACACTGACAAAAGGAAAACAACTATTTTGCTTGCTTTCACTGCATACCTGAATCCATGTGAGCCTCAAACTACTCAGCAACAAGAAATGTTAGTCAAGTTAAATCTTGATCACATAATGACAATAAATACACATATAAAGTTGATGTATAGGCTCTGCCCTCGTCAGTCTCAGTCTGCAAGAAAACACCAAGCTCAGCAACAGAAATTCAGGAATGATGTTAACAAATTCTCCCTGAGGGAAACTTGGACTCAGAGCCAACAAGTGGATGCTGAGGCAAGAGCTACAGCAGACTTTTACAGTGGAGATAGCATTACAAAGTAGGGCTGCAACTAACAAATATTTTAATTATCAGTTCATCTGCCGATTATATTCAAGATTCACTGATGAATCATTTGGCCAATAAAATACCAGAAAAGAGAGAAGAATTCTCATTACAATTTCCCAAAGTGCAAGATGATGTATTCGTATTGCTTGTTTTGTTTTTTTTAAACCAACAATCCAAAAAACATATTCTGTTTACTATCATCGGAAACAAAAAAGGAACAAATTTTCACATTTGAGATGCAATTCGAGTTGTCTGCCTGAACTTGTGCACAGACTTTGCCCATTTCAGTCAGCTAACTTATATAAAGCAGATTTATAGTATGAAGACAGGTTAAAAAGGATAGGCTCACAATTTTCAAGTCTGTCTAAAGACAACAGTCAGGTGCCCATGTGAACAGTGAAAGCGGTTTTCCTCACAGTAAACATTCCTTCTGTTCATACTGGCTATTAAAAAATCCCCTTAAAATGTGCTTTCAATGTAAGTGATGGAGGGCAAACTCCAGTGTATCCACACAGTTATTTTATACAAAAATGTATTTAAAAGTTTATCTGAAACTTAAATGAAGCTTCAACCGTCTGAGTTATTCATATGAAGTGGATATCTGCCACATCAACAGTCTTTTTAGCATCAAATTCCCTTTGTGTTTCCTCGGACAGTGTTTCCCTGTTGAGCTGTGGTGGGAGGATAGAAACAAAAGGAGGGACTTTGGCACTAAAAAGACTGTAATGTTGAAAGATATCTACTTGATTTGACTAATTTGAAAGGCTGAAGCTTCATATTAGTTTCAGATAAACTTTCAAAAACATTTTTGCACAGAAGGAGGACTGTGGATTTTGGCCACCATCACTTACATTGTAAGTGCATTATGAAGGGATCTTCTCATGGTCAGTATGAACAGGAGAAATGATTATGGCAAGAAAAACCTGTTTCAATGTTTATTTGGGCATCTGACTGTTGTTTTAAGACAGACTTGTGTTCACCAAATTGTGAACCCATCCTTTAGGAATTGAGGCATCTACCTCATCATTTCCTGGCAACACTGATGGTGAATTTCACACCAAAAACCAGACACAGAGGCAGACACCAGACAATACATGAAATCTACTATAGGAAAATATACAAATATTATATCCCTTGCTAGGCACTGCAGAATTTTTTTTTTTTTTTAATTGGTGCAATTTGGTGCAGTCTGGCCATGGCTTTTTATCCCTGGCAAAGACATCTATTTATGCATGAAAAGTATAAAGTAAAACATTTAGTGATTACTAGTGATGAAGGAGTCCTATTTCTCTCCTTACTGAACAAAAAACTTGGAGGCCTTTACTTATTTTAACTATCCAACTATATTTTAGAATAAAAACACAAATATCTGTATTTATTATCTTCATCAACTTTAAAGGCAACTCGTATCGATACTCCTTATCAGTTTGATTCTTTATCACTACTATTATCGGTTCTTTTTCATTAATACATAATTGCTTTTTAAAAAATATATTATTTTAAAAAAGAATACATTCAGAACAGGGTAAGAATTTATTCATATTTTAAATAGCAGCAACAGAAATGTTTACAACAGCAAAGTCACTATATAAACTCAATAATATCTCACTGTAAACAAATCTAACATGTCATTAAAATGTATAATATTCCTGACATGACAATACTGAGTGAAGTTTAGAAAGAGTGAGGAACACAGACATGAGTCAGTATCAGTCATTCCTCCTGTCCTGTCCTCCTCCCTATGATGCTGACCTGATTCATTGGGAGGGGCTGGTTTGCCTCAGCCGGCAGCTGAGTTTACAAGAATCTGCCAAATTTTAAGACACGTTGCAAACTAAGCTAAACAGTTAGACTACATACAAACAGCTTTTGTTTTAGCTCGTTCGTAACTATTCCCTAGTAGACGAGCTAACGTGCTGGTGGATGAGAGACTGCAGACAGAGCAGATTGAAATAGGTTACCACTTTTCTATATGTTTATCCGTGTTTGAACAGGTGGTTTGATAAAGTACTGGCTTTTGACACGCAAAGGTTTTATTGCACTTACACTAACGAGCGTAGTTGTCGTCAACTCGAGTTATTTTCACTTCACTTGTGGTATGCTGTTCACTGACTTCGCTCCGTGTGTGTATGTGTGTGTGTGTGTGTGTGCACGCGTGTGTGTGGAGGAGCTCAGCCCAGACACAGAGCGCAGAGGAGAGGCTGCAGCCTGATAATAAATTACACAAAAACATTAAAAAGTACCAATAAAAGAACCGGTAACATCAGAGCTTATGTTTCTTCTGATGAAATGTATGATAGCTTTGATAAGCAGCAAAATTAAGCTTCAGGTATGGCAGAACAGGAGTCCAATCAGCTTCATGACAGCCCACTCAAACATGAATATTCACTTCTGTCAACACTAAATAAATGAACAGCATAAAGATACCACTGACCAGCAACAGCCAAAGAAAACTAAGCTCAGGCACCAATGCTAATACTGCATACTGTAACTGACAGCATCAGAATAGCAGAAAGTAGCAGACAGTAGACGCCAAAACATTAACCACAAACAGATGAGCGGAACAGTCAGTAGACCAGCAGACTGGGAGGCCTCTTGGCGCAAATTGCAAAGCACACAAACACCAACTGAGCAGAGCCAAAGCAAAACACAACTCACGTTAAGCATGTTAGAAAAACCAGCAAACTTAGCTTGATGAAGCGAAGGTTTGATCCTCGGCATCTGAGCGATCGCCCCTAAACTCTGCTTGTCCGGCTGGAAGTGCAGTTTGAAGCCGACAGTTGATAAGACCAACGCTCGAGAATGGAATCACCGAATACAACGCCATTATTACTTCATAAAGGACACGACAGCTGTTAGCAGGTGAGCTAACTAGCATATGAAATGCTACATGAGCAACGGTTAAAGCTGCATCAGTTTGTAAACTAGTTAAGCTAAAAAAAAAAAAAAAAAAAGGGGGGGGGGGTTGTACATTTATTTGAAAGTCTACTGAATACTTTAACAAAACTACAGGTTAACATTAAGACAATTTGTGAAAGAATAATTATGAATTATTTGAACTTCGTTTCTGAGGAATCAATCAGTTGGTATAAAGTCAGTTTGGTGGTGATGGTTTTAAAAACTATGATACCCATGAGCCTTTGCCGCCGTTGCTACGGACACCAAACTAGAGGCAAGGCAAGTTTATTTGTATAGCAAAGTGCTTTACATAAAATATAAAAGGCATCAAGACAATGTAAAAGCACACAAGACAATATAAAAAGACATTTTAATACGATTGTGTTAAATTGGAAATAAAAATCAGCTAAAATAGAATAAGAGATCAAACAGAGTAAAAGTTGCAGGTGCAGTGTAAGATATTAAAGAAAAGCCTCAAAGTTGATTTAATAAAAGGCAGTGGCAAACAGAGCAGCCATGATTTAAAACAACTGAGAGTTGGAGTCTGCAGTTTTCTGGGGTTTGTTCCAGATATGTGGAGCATAGAAACTGAACACTGCTTCTCCATGTTTGGTTTTGACTCAAGGGACAGAAAGCAGACCTGCCCAAAATGACCTAAGAGGTCTGGATGGTTCATAACGCAGCAGAAGATCAGAAATGTATTTTGGCCTAAACCATTCAGTGCTTTATAAGCCAGCAGTAGTATTTTAAATCCATTCTTTGACAGAAAGGAAGCCCATGTAAAGATCCGAGAACTGGAGTGATGATCCAGTTTCTTCATTTTAGTGAGGACAGCAGCCTTCTGAATCAGCTACAGCTGTCTTGATTGATTTTTTAGGCAGACCTGTAAAGACCGTCACAGTAGACAAGTCTACTGAAAATAAATGCATGGACAAGTTTCTCCAAATCCTGCTGAGACATACTTTAAGTCCTTTGCTTCTTGATATGCTCGTCAGGTGATAGTAGACTGACTTTGTAGTTGTCTTAATATGGCTGTTGAAATTCAAGTCAGAGTCCATGACTACACTGAGATTTCTGGCTTGGTTTGTGGTTTTTAACATTATCAGTTAAAACTGAGTACTGACTTGTAATCGTTCTTCCTTAGCTCCGAAAATAGTTACTTAAGTTTTGTCATGGTTTAAGTGATGAAAATTCTGACACATCCAGTCATTGATTTGTTCAATGCAGTTACTCAGCGCTCGTATTGGACCATAGTCCCCTGGTGATATGGTTATGTAAATTTGTGTGTCGTCTGCATAATTATGATAACATATTTTGTTGTTTTCCATAATCTGAGCTAGTAGGAGCACGTAGATGTTGAACAGAAGAAATCCCAGAATGGAGCCTTGGGGAACTCCACAGGTCATTTTTGTCCGCTCAGATGTGTAATTACCTATAGACCATGTCAAATGCAACATTGAGATCCAATAATACTAATACTGAAATTCTGTCACTGTCTATGTTTAAGTGGATGTCATTGAACACTTTCACAAGAGCAGTCTCAGTACTGTGGTGTGGTCAAATCCTGACCGGAAGACATCAAAACAGTTGTTTATTGCCAAGAAGTTGTTCAGCTGTTGAAAAACAGCTTCTTCAATGATTTTCCTTAAAAACGGAAGGTTTGATATGGGCTTATAATTGTTCATTAGTGACATGTCTAGATTGTTTTTTTTAAGAGTAGCTTGATGAGAGAGGTGAGAATCAAAGCTGTAGCACTAGCAAATCATGTAGCATAGCACTTTGTCATTGCGAAATGGCAAAATAAACACCATTGTGGCTAAATTCATGCAATATTGAATCAGAATCTCAACATGAATTTATTTATAAATGTTTGTGGCTTCTGATACGTGTTCACTTTGCTTTTACAAGAACTTAATTAGATAAAACATTCCACTATGGTAAACTGTCAAAAAGAAGTTTACTCAATATGAAACATTATAAGTTTGTTTTGTTTGTTGTATGATTATTATGTTTTTGTCCTTGTTTGTCTGTTGGTTTTATTGTGTTTTGTTATTGCATGTTTTAAATGTCTTGCCTGACTCAAATATCTGCCGTCTTAACTTTTTTCCCCTTAGAGGACCACAATGGAAATAAGCGTTTAGCTTTATTGTGTTTTTTATCCTCGTTAATTTAATGTATGTCAGGACTGAGTGACTTCAGTCTTGTATGTACTTTTATTGTTGTCAAATAAATCTATCTTTTTAGTTATCAATCTATCTAAATCTAAAAAATAAAGATTAAGAGTACAATACACTATACATAAATAGCATCTACCAATTGTATTGAGACACAAATAATTAATAAGTACAGCACATTTAACACAAAAAATTGAAACAGAGTGCGTTTACATGTGCACTAGTATCCCAGTTTTGAGTCTTATCCTGGTTTTGATATACATATCATAACCAAGATACTAGTGTGTATGTAAACACTCACTGACAAATTGCATTTGAAGGTGTTGTGTCTGCAGATAGTGTTAGCAGCATGAAATACAATTATTATAGTTACTTGTAGGAAAAACAAAAGTATAGTTTTTACTTCCTTAGCTTTTGTCCCAAATAAAAAGGGGCAGTTTGACCCCAGAACATCCTGAATTATTGGAAATGGATTTTATTGGACATTTTCCACAGGGATTTTGTCCATGCTGACTTGATTATAATCTCCTGCAGTGTTATCATTGGCACACTGTGCTGCAAACATCCTGGCCAACATTATTCCAACTGTGTTTTATTGGGTTAGGTCTGGGAAGTGTCAAGCCTTTTTTAAGAAGCCAAAGTCAAATCAAAACAAACATGACAACATAACACTGTCTGCTCCATGATATGGCAAATTGTCCTGCTGAAAGTGTATAATAATTATTTCCATTGGGGCTTAGGTGTGCCAAGAAACACTTCCCTTACTGTTCCTCCATTACCATCATCTGACCAAGCAACATTTTCCACTCTAGTCGTCAGGTGGTGCTGATCACAGTCACCACATTGCTTCATCTGTCCAGCATGGTCTTGTGCTGCTGTAACCCATCTGCTTCAAGGCTCAATGAGTTGTGCGATCTAAGATGCCCCAGTGCACACTAATGTTGTACAGCAGTATTATGTGCATATTTGTAGCCCACCTAGTAGCTTGAATGAATGTTGCCATTCTGCCCGCACCACAGGACGAGACTGCTGACTGCATGTTTCTTAACCACTGAGTAGCTGTTACAGCTGTGTGTCAAGGGCCAAAATCATTTACTCCAAATAACAGAGACATTTGTTTTCTATTAACATGATCACTTTTTTTATGATATACTAGTCAAGTCAAGTGAACTTTATTTATATAGTGCCAAATCACAACAGAATTTATCTCATGGCACATAGAGCAGGTCTAGACCGTAGTCTCTAATTTACAGAGACTCAGCATTCTCCCATGAACAAGCACTGGGCAACAGCAGTAAGGAACAACTCCCCTTTAATGGGAAGAAACCTCGTGCAGAACCAGGCCATAAGTGTGCGGCCATCTACCTTGAACGGTTGGGTTGAGAGAGAGAGAGGGAGGGGGTAAAGCGGTGAGAGAGAGACACAGAGAAGCACAACAACAAAAATAATAATAATAGAAATATGACTAACAATAAAAATAGCAGGCATGGGCACCAAGCACGACCACGGCAGCAGGCGGTCTGCAACCACGACCCATGGAAGCCCACGATCCATAACCAGACGGTCCACAACCGTGATCCATAGAAACCTGCAAGATGAGAAAGCACAAAAACTCTGTGGAAGAAGCCAAATTAGTAACATGCATTGATGGTACATGAATGCGTACACATTAAGAGGGGGATGAGAAGAGAGGCTCAGTGCATCATGGGAAGTCCCCTGGCAGTCTAGACCTATAGCAGCATACTAGGGGCTGGTCCAAGGCAAGCCTGGCCAGCCCTAAATTTAAGCTTTATCAAAAAGGAAAGTTTTAGGCGTACTCTTAAACATAGAGAGGGTGCCTGCCTCCCGGACCGAAACTGGAAGATGGTTTCACAGGAGCGGAGCCTGACAGTTGAAGGCTCTGCCTCCCATTCTACTTTTGGAGACTCTAAGAACCACAAGTAAGTCTGCATTCTGGGAGTGCAGTGTTGTAGCGGGGTAATAGGGTACTACAAGCTCTTTAAGATATGATGGTGCCTGACCATTAAGGGCTTTGTGGGTGAGAAGAAGGATTTTAAATTCTATTCTGGATTTTACAAGGAGCCAGTGCAGAGAAATGGGAGAAATATGATCTATTTTCCCAGTTTTTGTCAGTACATGTCCAGCTGTATTCTGGACCAGCTGGAGAGTCTTTAGCGACTTGTTAGGGCAGCCTGATAATAAAGAACTGCAATAATCCAGCCTAGAAGTAACAAATGTGTGGACTAGTTTTTCTATATCTTTTTGAGACAGGATCTGCCTGATTTTTTTTTGCAATGTTATGTAGGTGAAAAAAAAATCAGTCCTAGAAATTAGTTTTATGTTGGAGTTAAAGGACATATCCTGATCAAAGATAACTCCCAGATCCCTTACGGTGGTGCTGGAGGCCAGGGTAATGCCATCTAGAGTAGCTATATCATTAGATAATGTGTTTCTAAGGTTTTTAGGGCCAAGCACAATAACTTCAGTTTTGTCTGAGTTTAGTAGCAGAAAATTGTTATCCATGTATTTATGTCCTTAAGGCATGCTTGGAGTTTAGATAACTGATTGGTTTCATCTGGTTTCATTGATAAATATAACTTGGTATCATCTGCATAACAATGAAAATTTATGGAGTGTTTCCAAAAAATGTTACCTAAAGGAAGCATATATATGGTGAACAGTATTGGTCCAAGCAGAAAATCTTGTGGAACTCTGTGTCTAATTTTTGCATGCATGGAGGATTCATTGTTAATGTGTATAGAATTAAATCAATCTGATAAATAGGACTTAAACCAGCTTACTGCAGTTCCTTTAATGCTCTGGCATTACAGAGGGCCTTCCTATATGTTTTAAGACTATGTTGCCAGACTAAGCGAGATTCTTCCAGTTTGATGAAACACCATATCCTTTCAAATTTCCGCAATGTTTGCTTTAATTTGCGGGTTTGGGAGTTGTACCATGGAGATAACTCTTTTTATCTACTTTTTTAAAGGGGCGATGGAGTCAAGTGTCATTGACAGTGAGCCTGCAGCAATATCAACAAGATTATCAATCCCAAATTGTTGTATTGAGACATGGCATTGAATTCAATGCTGATGGAATCACTTCCTTAAATTTAGCTACAGCACTATCAGATAGACATGTAGTGAAGACATTTTTGTCTAATGGCATGTAGTCCAGTAATTGGTATTCAAAAGTTATTACGTAATGGTCTGATAAAATAGGACTTTATGGAAAAACTATTAAATATTCAATGTTGATGCCATATGTCAGAACAAGGTTGAGGGTGTGGTTAAAACAGTGGTTATTTACACTCTGAGAGAAACCAATTGAGTCTGAGATTAACATAGTGCTAAGACTATCATTATTGACATCCACATGAATATTAAAGGCACCTACTATAATCACTTCATCTGTAGTATAGACTAAGTTTGATAAAAACTCTGAGAATTCAGATAAAAAATCAGAATACAGGCCAGGAGGATGGTGCACTATAACAAATAGAATTGGCCGTAGGTCTAAGAACAAGGTTTTCAAATTAGTTACAATTAAGTTTAGGTCTAGAGTTGATAATTAGGTTTGAGTTGAATAAAGTTGCAACTCCATCTCCTCGGGCAGTGTCTCGAGGAATGTGAGTATTAATACGACTGGGGGGAGTGGATTCTTTTAGGCACATAATCTTCATGACACAGCCAGGTTTCAGTAAGACAAAATAAATTAATATGATTAGATTGTTTAGTAGTACAGCTTTAGATGACAGAGATCTAATGTTTAGGAGTCCACATTTAATTCTTCTAATTTGTTGTACTATTGCAGTGATGGCGTTAATTTTTATTAGATTTTTATGTATAACTCCTCTTCTGTTTACTTTAGATGTAACTGATTTAAGTGGTTGGGGGACAGACACAGTCTATTTGGTTTTGGGTGGGTAACCGCTCTAATGGAAATGCAGAGAAGCGTGTAGGACTGCAACTCTGCCTCCTAGTCTCAACTCTGAGTTGTCATGCTTTTGGTCTACTAATAAACTCATATTACTCATATTACTCACTATATACTCAGCCATGTTTCTAGATATGAGAGCAGCTGGGGGGTAGGATCTACACTACTGGGGGCTGGCTAACTACAATAGATAATGATTTGTTTTCCATGGTGCGGAGCTGCGTTTCCAGTTCACTGAGCCCCAACACTGCAAATAAACTACATTTATTACATGTACCATTATCACTAAAAGCGGCAGAGGAATAGCTGAACATATAACACACAGAGCAAGAGAGAGCAGGAGAGCGAGAGAGAGAGAGATAAGCTACTGCTGACTGCTAAGCTAAGTTAGCTGCAAAGCTAACTGCTGAGCTAAAAGAAAGTCATAAAAGAAGGAGAAAGCTAAGACTGCTTGAGCAGAACTAGTGTAAGTTTAAAATTACAGCGGGTAATTATCCACAGTAATGAAGAATTTAGCAAAATTAACTGAGTTGAGAGCAGCAAAAACACTATCAGTGACACAGTCGGCAACCGGAAATGAGACAATACGCTTACCGCATCACGCATCAACATGAGGAAAAATGATTGCATTATTATTACGTTTTAACTTAAAGCTCAAATATTCACATCTTGTCATTTTTCCAAATCTCCCACTGTACTCCTCATCAAGAAAGAAAAGAAAAGAGAATGGCTCAACCTGCCATCTGCTGTTTAAAATCAGCCCTGAAAAGGTGGGGCCAATGCTGACATAGGGTCGACCATTTGAGAGTTCTCTACATCATGAAATTTAAATGGTAGAATATTAACTCCCACCTCCCCCAGCCCCCACCCTTGAGTGTGAGTCTGTGAAACCGCCCACGCTCATTTTCAAATATATGCTGATGCAGAAATATTTCCCCCAGCAGGTCAAGTGCTGCTGTTAGCTCCTGAGGCTAAAACTGTCTTCATGTGAAAATTATTATTATTATTATTATTAGTAGTAGTAGTAGTAGTAGTAGTAGTAGTAGTAGTAGTAATAGTAGTTGTAGTTGTAGTAATAGTAGTAGTAGTAGTATCATTCTCTGGCCAGGGGATGTCACTGAGCAACTCCTGCTGTCCTGCCTCACACATCCACGCCCCACTCCCCCTCAGCCTTTTGCCCACTTTTTTGCATTTTTCTGAAATATGTAGTGGGTGGGGTTAGGCTCAGACCTGGGGGGGGGGGGGGGGGGGGGGGTGTTACACTATTTAATCACATTTGTCTAGATTTGTTTTATTCATGGTCTCTTAGGTCTCTGTATTGCCTGTAGTCACTGAATCACATCAACATTTACATGAATATCACTTTGAATGTGACACTTCTTGTCCATTTTTGTCCAGTCTAGCATTTAGTGACACAGTAATTGAGCCTCTCAAACCTGTTTATTTTTGTATCAAGTTAATGTCTTGAGATTTAGTAATAAATTTAAGTGAATCAGCTGTATAAGGTACTGTGACCAGAGAGGCAATGAACCTTTGTTCTTTTGTTATACATGAGTACAAAATATACAGTAATATAGTAGATCATACTGTATATATAGTAATTTAATAAATAAATAGATAAAACAATCCTAACTCAAGGTCCGCTTTATATGATTTCCTCTTGTATTGAGTTCACATATCTTCATGATAACTGAGCAAACTCCATCCACTGATGAAGACCATGTGATATGGCTGAAAGCTTCAGAAACAGCTAGTAAATCAAACTTGAGTCTGTATGGTATCTAAGGTCAAGGATGAACTTTGATGCTCAAAATATATTGTGTATCTTTCCCCATGTATGTACATACAAATAGCTTCAGACACATATAGCACATGTACTGATTTGCTCTTATGTCCATTTAAATATACTTCAGCATTGTCAGACAACAAATGTAGCATGAATACACAACTGGAATAGACTTCTTTTTAGTTTTACATCAGTGTTAATCCAGCAAATAATTGCCTTGCATTCTGCAGAAAAGAAGAATGATTGTTATGATAGACACACACTGAGGCTGAGAGGATGTTTTCAGTGTATGTAGTGGGGTCACAAGAACACAAACACAGCGTGACCTTTTTCTTAAACAGTCTGTCCTGTTGTTAGAAGGTCACAGGTTTAAATCTCTTGACAGCCAAAGACCACTCTTGTCGAGGTGCCATAAACACATGAACACTTCCCGTGCCAGAGTACATTCTTTACAGCAGTACACCACCGTCATTTAGATTTACAGCCCATTTACTTAGCTTATAGCTTACGTTCCTGTCATTTTGCAAGCATGCCATATCCTGTTCAGTGTTACTTCAGCCATGATTGAAAGTCATTTTAAAGATACCCTTATTAAAAAAGCATATATCAACATGGCAATCAAACTTGTGAGCAAGACGTTTTCAGGGATTATTTGTCTGTTTAGAGACTTCATTCTCTTTCTGTGGGTGTCAGCCGATTGACACAAAGCAAAGTGTAACATGACGCATAGTCCGCTCACATGAAAACATTCACCTCAGGGAAACTTGAGCGCAGAGGCACAACAATGAGATAAAATGTCAAAACAAAATTAAAGCTTCTGGTTAACTGTGATGGATTGTCTAGCTGGACTGGTGGCTGAATTTCACACTGTACAAAAATGAATTATAGTGCGATAAATGTCTGCTGTATATTGTTATATTGACTCATGTATTCATTACTGAATTGATACCCTGTACTGAATATATATCCCACCACACACACACACACATACACACACACACACACCCAAAGGACCACAATGGAAATAAGCTCTCTGGCTTTATTGTGTTTTATCCTTTTGACAACTACTGTTCAAAGATATGATGCCTCCTGGTTGAGGCTGTGCATATATTATTTATTTATTTATGTCGTGTATATATTTTATATTGTCAATAAAGAATTTCAATCAAATCAATCAATCAGTCAATTCTCCTGAAGGTGGGAAATCAATCCTGAAAATTTAAAAGAGAGAGGCAAAGCAGACAGTATCCTGACTTGAGAAAATATTTTGTAATGTTTACACCTCTTTAACCCCGCTGGTGTGGCTTCATATGCAAAATACCAAACTCTTAAATGTTCTTGTTTCTACTTGCTCCTAAATATTCTCCTGAACTTAATCTCCTAAAATATCCAGCAATATATCTGTCTGTTAAGGCACAGTAGAAATCAACAGCATCAGCAACAAAACTGTCAAAGCTAATATATATCCAAGAATGCTGACATTATTTACTATTAAACTCTACATGTTTCCACTGTAGATAATCTACATTATGCAGGTCTGCTTCTTTATTTCGGTATGTTCACTATGTGAGTATCTGGTGAGCGGGAATAACATATTAACTTTCTCTTCCCGCGTCAGTCTCACAAAGAATGTGTTTACAGTGGGTTTACGAGCCTGGTGAGACACTTTCTCTGCTTCAACAGGGCTGAGGAGTGGAGGCAGAGGAAGGCAGAGGTGTGCTGGATGGGGGCCACAGCCAGGCCTGATGGCAGGAGCCCAGAACACAGTACGCTCTAATCACGTCCTCTAGGTGCCTCCGAGGTGCTACAGTTCCCCTGAGGAGACACTGAAAAGGTACTGAGATGGATGGATGAGAGACCCCCCCTAAAAAAAGAAGAGCATAAAAAGTATATCTCCTACTGATAGATGTAGCAGCATGTAGACCAATCAGTGTGTCATTTAGTCATGTTTAAGATTGTGTTTGCACACTACTGTACGTCATAACATCCGAAAGTGTGACAAAAGTTTTAGGTCAGTAGAAACTTGACTTGGTTGAGTTCATATTAGCATACGTAGAAATTACAGTAATGCTCGAGAAGTTATTTTTCTGCAACATAAGAGTTGGGTTTTTTTTGGAGGAAATGGCACTGTTCATGTACAGCTTCTTCAAGCTCACTCATCACGATAAGCCAACTTGAACAGCGATGTGTCCAGCGCTATACTTCCTTTAACATGGTAACAAAGCTCAGTTCACAGTGTCAGCCGCATTGCACACAGAATAGTCATCAATTTAATATAAAACAAAAGCAATAATAATCACAGTATTTGTAGTTTGGCAGAGGAAGCTGCTATTTAGACCTTATTGCAGAAGGCACTACATCTGCTCTGTTGTCTGGTAGTAAATAAACTCTTTATACTGTAGTAAGGAAGTTTCAAGTCAAGTCAGTTTTTTTTTGTACAGCAATACAACATCCTCTATCCTTAGAACCTCGATTCGGATAAGGAACCTCCCCCCCATTCCCCCACTGCCCCCACCCCCCACCCCCCCAAAAAAAACACTTAAACGGGGAAAAAAATGAAGAAACCTCAGGAAGAGCAACAGAGGAGGGATCCCTGTTCCAAGACAGACTGACATGCAATAGATAAGGTAGATAAAACTACCTTATCAGACCATTTGCTTATATGTAACACATTTCTGATTTGGCCTTGTCTTTTCCAGGTAACTCCTCATCTATCCCACTTGTCAACAGACCTTTTTAACAGTAATTATTTTGACTTGTAAAAACAGGAAAGCACTGATCTAACAACATTTAGATGTTCCAGTAGTGAGCCAACCTGTCATAGTTGTTATTAATTACGCCTGTTATTAATCTCCCGCTGTGACATATGAAAATATCAGCTGACAGTTTTTACGCACCTAATCCTTCAGTAGAGCTCTATAACGACCGCTTTGCACACATACTGTATGAGATGCATGTCCTATAAAGTGTGCTTCAGATAGCAGCGTCAGCATCAGTTTTTTTATGACAACTTTGTATAAGTGACCATAATTGTCAGCCTCGCATTAATGATTTTGTTGTGTTTCTCAAACTTAAGACCCTTTTACTTCCTGCTAAAAAAAAAAAAAAAGATGTTGCCACTGGGGAGGCAGTGTGCTCATTCAAAGGTTTTTTTTCTTTTGTAACATTTTCATCACCCTGGGGTTGATTTCAAAATCTTACAAGCTTTTCCCACTGTACAAATGTTTCCTGTTTTATGTTGTGATATCAACTGTAGATTCATGTGTCCTACAGCAGTTAAACAAATTAGCACCTAATAGTCTCCTTCCAATCTCCTCTGTGGTGGTCTTATCTGTTCATAGCAATTATAATAATCATCTTAAAATTGAGCTTTCATGGGTTTTTTTTTTCATGTCTAAATGCTTTATCTCACAAAGAAGGAGAGAGCAGAGAGGTGAGGTGTGAGGACAAACACTAAGCTGAATTGGACAGACTTCACAAGGGTTTATTGTGTAATCATATCTCACATTATGTACCTCTGTATAGGCTATGATTTTTCTCTTGATTTGTTGTGCCAACATTTTTGACCCATGATCATTCACACCGACACCTGAGGCAAACACAGCTCATAATAAACCAACCTGACGGAGCCTGCTAGCAGCGTCGTCTCAGGTGTTAACATGCCTGTGATTCCTTTTGTTCTGTGTTAAATACAGTACACAGGCTGCTAATTTATGCAAGCCAGCGAGGTTCAGATGTTGTGTTGTGTGTTCTGATGTGTGGAGTTTGATGTGCGATGTCACAACAATGTCTGATCTATTCTTATACCTGACACTCTCGGCTCATGTTTTCATGGATATCCTGTAAGATCTGCAGTATTTATGTATATCATATTCTTCACTGGTCCAAAGGGAACTCAGCTATGTTTCTGGGGAGTTGTACTATTTTTTCCTGCAAAACCACAGATGAGCTCATTAATTTCTTTTTCGTGCCTCTGAAAACAGTTTGAGGATTATATTAAACTGCGAATTTAGCTGAGCTTGCCTCAAATTGCGAAAAGTGTTTGGGCTCATAAAGCAATCTCCAAAAATTGATGTCTAACTAAACTATATATTATAATTCACAAATAGTCACAGTTCAAGTTGCAATTTATTCATCCATAAAAATGTGGAAATTACAGCTTCAAAAGACCCATTTTCAAAGTAGCATTAAAATGTTTTAATTTAGATGAAATTTAGATAAGAGTTTACATCCTTCATACAAATCTCTCTGTCCTCCATAATCCTGCAGACAGCCGCTCATAATACACGGACGCCACTGTCCTCTCTGTGGATATTATTAAGTTAATAATTTCACAATTAACCACTAAATTAGATATCAAACATTCAATCACTTCCTGTTTACACAAACAAATAAAAAATAATTGAGCCTCTCTGGCAGTACTCAATATCCTGCCTCCTTCAGTAGGGTTGGCAGACTCTAACTTTTAACCCTAACCTCAAAGGTAGAATCTGCGATCCAAATGATTAGACCTTTAATCATCTAGAATGTAAACATAACCATTTAATTTGTGCAGCTTGTGTAATTGGGAAACATCCTTGGAGGAAGCACTGTAGATCAAGAAATTCCTGTAAATCTTCTGTAAAACTATATACTGTATGTCACACAGGAATCTTTTCATGTACTGTACTTGTGAAAACTGTTAATGCAAGTCCATTAAACCCTTAGTGTAAAGGAATGTGTGTTTTCTCACTTTAAAGAGGAGCTGCTACATGCATGCACCTAATTTAGGTTGATCACAGCTCAACATGTTGTACCATGAAACTGCAAACAGAAAATGGAGAGTATCCCCAAACCAGAGTAAAGCTCCCAAGAATTTATTGGAATGAAACGAGACACACGAGAATTTTTCCTTTACTGAATCTGTTCTCCTGCACTTGGCCTAAATACAGGATGTTATGTGCACATGTACCTTTCTGTTCCTCACAACTGCATCAGGAACATAAAAAGGTATCCAGGATTTTATCTAACTGTGCAGGAAGTAGGACAATTTTCCGGTAGAATTCCCTCAAAATAGAACATTCCTTTAAATGTGTGATAAATACAGCATGTAACATACCAGAGCAAGGCCTTATCAGCATGTGAATAAAGAATATATCTGCACTAACAGGAGTGTTTTCTGTGGTTGTTGACTCCCTCAGGTTGTGTGCCCATGAGGTCGTCTATGCTGGTCCTGTTCCTCTTCTTCAGTGCCCGGGCTATGGCCGCCATCAGAGGGGACTCGTGTGCAGCCACGACAGCACAGCAGCAGGATCCAGGCATCAACCCCAACATCATCCCCACAGTGGACCCCAAACTTTTCACCAAGCGCCGCTACCTCTCACCCAGGGTGCTCTTCAGCGCTCAGCCCCCTGATGCAGAGCCGGCAGGTTCACAAGGTGCCGGCAGGAGGACCCGCAGGGCAGCGGGGAAGCCTCAGCACCGCGGGGTGTACTCAGTGTGTGAGAGCGTCAGCGTCTGGGTGGGTAACAAGACCAAGGCCACAGACATCTCAGGCAACGAGGTGACAGTGCTACCAGACGTGAACATCAACAACGTCAACAAGAAGCAGTACTTCTTTGAGACGACATGTCACAGCGCCCGCTCAGGCAACTCGGGCTGTTTGGGAATCGATGCGAGACACTGGAACTCTTACTGCACCAACTCACACACTTTTGTACGAGCGCTGACTTCCTTTAAGAACCTGGTGGCTTGGAGGCTCATACGCATCAACGTGGCCTGTGTGTGCGTACTCAGCCGCAAGTCATGGCGACAGTAAAGACTTTATCTGCACATCACATCAGACTTACACACTCAAAAGGTCAAATACAAAACATACTGTACACACTCATACATGTCACACAGACATACTCATGCTAACGTGCAGAAAGTTATGACTTTCTCTGCATAACTTTATCACCAAAGACTTCTCACTCTCTGCACAAAGTAAATTATTGGTATAGGTCAAAGTATCAGGACTGCATGTACAGTATATAGACCAGGCCTGGGTCAAATAGTATCTGCAGCTGGTTTATAGCTTCAGTTTTATCTGTTTGGAGTACCAAACATTGAGCTGCTGTCACTTAACATCCGTCTATCTTCGCTGTGGTTTATGACAGGTTCAGTTTGCAGAGGTTTAGATGTTGGACCTGATTGCTTTTTCAAACAAGACAAGAATTTACCTTACATCTACATATTATCAATACTATACATTTAAGAAATACTTATATTCTACACAGTGATATGTTATTCTGGAAAAAGCATATATTATTTTTTTAGTCCTTAATATCTCCAGTACCAATCACCACGTGAAACAACAACAGTGTAATATATTTATTATAAATAAGGATTGATAATATGGATTGAATAATGGGAAACTGGCGACAATGGAAACAAGAAAACCACATTGACATAAAAGATGCATGAAAAGTGACTCCTACAAAATAAATGCCAGCTTTATTCAAACATAAAGAATGCAAAAAAAAGGAAAAAAGAAAGTGAAGTCACATCCTACCAAATGTTGAAATCATATTCAAATAATAGGCTAAGACGAATTCTCTTCTGAACTATATTATACATTTTTCATCATGAGCCAACGTATTTTGTACAATCTCAACGCATGTAGTGAAGGGACCTCTGCAGGTCTCTTAAAGTTGAGAGAGTTTTTAAGTTGTAAGAAATTTGATAAATAGCATTCTTACGTTTGCGTGTAGGAGTAAAAGTAGAGGGTTTTTATCTTTCACTTCGCTATACACTGGTGATTCAGACTCAGACAGAAAATGGTAATTAAGGAAACTGCTTTCAGCTGTCTGATTTTCCATGATCACTAACTGCTATGGAAAGATTTCAGAAATACCACTGGAACAATATACAGTGTGTGCTTTATCATTTATAGTCCAGTTATACTTTGCTTTTGGACCCTACTGTATATATATATATAATATTTCCTAATACTGGCTAAATTGGTGACAAACTGACCTCATGTCTGCAGGTACTGGACTTGTGCTGCTCCATAAAGAGCAGACGTGACACCTTGTTACTGTAAATGTAATTTACACTGTAATGTAATCAGACATTTGCCTTTGTGGGATCATGTGAGGTGAAAAACTCATACTTTCATATATTAATGAAATGATTTGAGCTGTAGAAATTTGCCTTCACACTAAATTTTATGACTAAACCTTCATTAAACCTCTGCAGCAGGTTTAAGTTAAATCTCAGATACAATGACCTCCAGTGCCATTTAGATGATTTCTACAGGATACAGCAGCTGGATTTTGACTAATAAACCACAGATTCAGAGGACACAGTAATGGGATTTAAAAGGCCATATGATTTTGTTGAAGACAGTACAGGTTTAAACCTGTCTTAAACCTTAAACCGCAGCTTAAGCGACAGAGCAAGAGAGAACACAATCATAATTGTCGTATTTTTCTCCCTCAGATTATTTTGCCCTGTAGCACAACTCACTCTAAGTAGTCTGACGCAACCCAGGCTCTTTGGAAGTACAATTTGACCCAGGTCTGATATAAACAAAACTTTTGTTAAAACGTTGTTATTGATATTGTTATTTATTAAACACTCACATACTTGCACTTTGTGTTTTATGATCTTTATTGTATGCAGAGAGCATGCCTGTTGTTCCTATCCAGCTCAGATTGAGTAACACTATGACATAAATCTTTTGAGGCCAAGATGGAAAAATGAAGAAACCCACATGGCTTCATTTCACTGCCAGTAATTTGCTGTTGTGGCTTTGTGTTGGGTTTTCCCTCCTGCTCTTCATTCTATAGTAAATATGAAACTACAGAAAAAAAGGCGAGCAATAATAACACAAATAAGACCGTTATTCCATTGTTCATCATTCAGGCTGCAGCTGATATTATCATGGCTTCTCATTTTCTTTGTTTTGGCAGTGACATTTCAGAGTAGTCAGTCAGCCCACACTACAAATTGCACTGGAGGCATACCATCAGTATCAGTTGTAATTTTTTTAGGCTAATAGCCCATTTTTCTATTGCAGCAGACGTGTAAGATGTCTGTGAGCTCAGAGAGTTTGGAGAAATGGGAACAGACACGAAGAGGAGCTGCTGAGATTATGTTTCTGGGAAACTGGCAATGTAAGAATAATATTCCCATTGAGCTGTCTACCTGTCAACTGTAAATATGAATTTTCAGAGCCAACTTCTTAATTTTACTACTGACTCGTGTTAACCAGCTCCTCCTCACCGCCTCCAACTGAAATGCAGCACTGCCATCTAAAGGTTGAAGGCAGGAACATGTCTAATATGTCTTCAAATAAAACTTGTCAAGACCTCTGCTGCTCACATATTGAATCACATGTTAGCATAAAACCAACAGAAATAGTTTACACTTCAGGTCAGGCATCATGAGGAGGTTTTTATTGATGGTTGTTATACCTACAAATTCAAAAAGCAGCACTAAAGCTTCATGAATTTTCATGAAATGTTAGTTTATTGCTCCTACAACATTGCATTTTCATCATTACAAAACACTATTTTACAAGAAAACGTAACATAATGCTCAGTAAACTGCATTAACATTGGCTCATAAGAAAGGCCAGAGGCTGGTGACTGTGTCTGCTACGCATGTGTCATGCTTAGTTCACAGTTCAGGTGATCTACTTGGACAAATGAGTACTTTGTTTTGTTTATCACTTCTTCATTGAACCAAATTATAAAACAAGACATACATTTGTGAAAACACACAGCCTGTGTGGGTGTGAGATACATATGGAGAAACACTTCATCTAGTTACAATTGTCCCTTTAAAAAAAATCTCATTTTATCTCAACCCAGATTATATGTTTTCATATATCTTTATTATGACAATACACTGCAAAACAGCATCATTGTTTACATTCCCATACCTTGGCTATAGTTTGCATTAGATTTAGACCTGTTTTTTGTGTCTCTGTAATATGTGAAACCAAAAGTCTGACTTTCAACTTTGAGAACGAGGTTTGGTATCAAGTAAGTACATGTAAATTTACATATAGGCTATATTTTGTCAAAATTATAAACTCCTCTTGACATAATTGCGAATAATAATAATAATAATAATAATAATAATAATAATAATAATAATAGGCCTATAGTGTATATATTTTCTAATGTGCAAGAATAATGACATCACTAATATTTAGAACAGATAAAATTACCATTGTAAGCAAAAATAATGAATTGAGCATGAAAGTTCATTCTTGACTTTGGAAATAGTGGTTTGACCAAAAAAAATAACTTACAAAGACTGTGAGATGCGGTTGAAAGCTCCAGAAAAAGCAAGCAAGAGGACCTTGAGTTAAGATTATTTTCGTGCCAAAGAATAATGAAAGTATAAAACCAAAGTACAAGCAACTATAAAGTAAGGAAATTAATTCTTAAAAAGATTAACTATATATATGCAAAGTAAATGTTAAAATAAAGGCAAACATAACTAGAAATACTGACAATAAACCAGAAAAGACAACAAAGCAACTTCCTTCCCTCATATAAACTTTTGTACACAAATGCAGCACAAAACCAGTGTCTACTTGCTTTTCTCATCTTGTCCACTAGATGGAGACAATGATGAGCGCAGACACTTCTGTGTGTCTGTCCTGTCCTGTTCATTTCTTTGTCCTCTTGGTGATGCTGCATGCCACAAATACAAATATATGCTTCTGTTTTTCAGATGTTAATACAAACTGTACAGACACTAAAGACAATTCACTCACAGTTCCTGTGTTTCATGTTAGTCCACCACTATGTTTCATAACCCGACATGTCTTTTGCCACTTTGATGGTTCTTCTGATCTGATTAACATGTCCTCATATCACCACATTGTCTCCCTTCACCTATGATGTGTCTCGGATCATAAGGATGACTCACAGTTGCACCATATGGAGATCAGGTTACATTATTGCACCAGATTTACATATCAAGCACTGACGGGGGGGGGGGGGGGACTGGGGAACTGTGGAAGGATAATGGGATTTTGACTCCATTATACACTGAGGATATGGTTTCAGTTTGGGTGTACTTCCACTGTGATAATTACAGCTCTGAATTCAGGACAGGATTGGATGACAAAACTGATACTAGATTAACATTGATTCAGTTCAATGACCGCATTCATTGTTACATGGAAGCTATTAATCATTTGTAATTCAGCTCATGATTAAACTCCTCAATTTATACTATCTCTCTATCTATCTATCTATCTATCTATCTATCTATCTATCTATCTATCTATCTATCTACTGTCATAAAGGAATCCTTTCATATTTCTGCAGTTTTTCGTTGTTATCTGAAAATAGAGGAAGTAGGCAGTGATGTGATGTGTCTCATGATCCACCCAGACTGATCCTCGCTGATACCCTGGCGGACAAACACGGTGTCGCTGTTTCCCTCCCACATCAGTGCAGCGAACAAAGGCAGCACAAACATGAGAAGCTTGAATGTGAGAGCGGGTGAACCCGGGCTGACCCCCTCCGGCCTGCGGAGAAGACACACAGAGGAGCTTTGGTGACGCTCCTTGCTTGATGTGATCCTCATTCACATGTACTGGCTTTCTGTCAGTGTGCCAACGCAACACCACAACACATGCATGTATACACGTCTGAATTATAGTAATCATGAAACAAATATAGGAAAGTAAAATGGACTTATAAACACAGACACAAAAAGAATACAGAGGTTCACAAAAAAAGAATAGGCTGCAACTCTGCTATTCAGAGAGCTATAATTAAAAGTTTAAGGTTGATTTCTCGCTAGATTTTATTGGAATATACACTGTATTATTTTATATTTCAATATCAATATATATTTCAATTTACTTTTAGGCAAACCAAAAAAAACTGACTAAAGATTCTGCAAAGCCCCTGAAGTACTTAAAAATTGTATTTTTTATCTTGTACACACAGTTATTAATCATTTGCACAAGATCTATAACATGATTATTACCTCACTGATGTGGGATGTAAATATATGCTTATGTATGATATGTGTGCAAATGTGCTCACAAGTTATTACCTTGTTCCAAACATGATAACAAGAACAGATCTGTGAGGATGTTATTTACATCTGTATCAACTTCCATGGTAATCCATCCAATAGTGTCACGAACAGGCTCAGTGGCAGCGACAAAAAAGGGAATCACACATGAATAAAGCTTCTAAAATAGCATTTATTGTCAACTTAAAACACAATAATGTTCGTCAGCTAAGTCAGTAATGAATGCAATGTGTGGATGAGCAAAGTATGTGTTGTGTGCAAACAAAACGAAACCCTAATCCATCTGGCTGGTGGAGGCCTGGGAGGAAGAAAAGAGCAAGAGGTTAACAAAGAAGCAGCCTAAATAGGCTGTGGCCAAAACTACCCAGGTGCAGGTAATTTCCTGATTTCCTTTCAAATCCCAGCCACTGGCTCCTGAGCCAGGAAACCAAAGCAACCTCTTACAAAAAAAGGCAAAGAGAGGAACATCACAATAAAGATATAATGAAACACTGCCATCCCCAGAGCCACGAGGCTAATATGTAAAGATGTCGTTGTTGTGGACTTGTGGGCTCCGTAGGATTCAGTAAAAGTTTTTGAGACTAAATCTAAAAGCTTTAGATCTTCATGATGTGAAATATATTCTAGAGACAATATGTAACAGTTAACTAAATAATAATAATAATGAATTTTATTTATAGAGTGCTTTTCAGGACGCTGCACAGAAGAAAAAATCTATTATAAAATACAGTAACAGCAAGAAAACACACTAAAAGTACATTAAGTAAAATAAATATAAAATAGTTAAAACACGTTACAGACTATTTTTTGTGTCTGGTCAAAACTCTTCTGTAGGAGGGTAGGAAGGCTCATGACCTCTGTATGTGTAAAATCATGGCGACTTCTTTTAACTGTTTAAAAGTCAGGGACTTCCCGTAATCTCAGGTCACTGTGTTTCAGGTGCGACTGTACACAAGACTCCATGTTTCCATAATAAACACTAATGCCAGTAAGTGTGATGAAGGGCGATATGCAGATTAAAAGTGGCTTTGTGAGAAAAGATTACTGAGTTGATAAACTCTTCTCCAACTTAGTGAAAGCCAAAATGTCCCTGGCTGCTGAGAAGATGTGAATTTGGGTAAAAGTGTTCTGTTCACTCTTACAGTGAATCCCAAAGAGAGTCAGTCTAACAGTTCAACTTCATTATATTTACTCATAGCACAAAGAAATGGGAGAAACAAACAGATGGCAGATTTATATACCAGTTTTACATCTTCCACCCACAGAGATAGTTACATAATTTGATAGTTTGTCATATCTGCAGCCACATTTATTTTTACAAGGGAGGTTTTTTGAACAAAGTGTGATCAAACAGGATGTAACTTGGCGTTTAAAAAAAAAAAAAATCTTTGACAGGAATCGTTTTATAAATATGTCCTTATTATCACTGTGCGCACCTCCAGGATGTCACACTCAGAAATTAACCTGTTTCTCAGGGGACTTCCCAGAGGCTTCTTCAGGGGCCCCAGATCGTCCCTGAACCCCACCTTGGGGCACACACACACACACACACACACACACACACACACACACACACACACACACACACACACACACACAAACACACACACACACATATCAGCTCATGGTCACTTTTGGGGACATTACATAGACTTGCATTAATTTCCTGGAAACTAACCTTAACCCTAACCTTAACCTCTGACCCAAAAATCAGCTTTTTCCCAATTGAGGTCACGACTTTTGTCCCAAATTGGACAAGCCGTCCCTAATTAACTGGTCCTAAGTCTGAAATTTGTCCCCAAAAGTAGCCTATGACATACCAAAAACACACACACACACACACACACACACACACACACGCACGCACACACGCACACACACACACACACACACACACGCACACACACACACACACACACACACACACACACCACACGTATACATATATACGCAAACGCACACATAGAAACATACACACAACGATGGGCGGCGCGAGACAGCGTGCAGCCAGCTTGTGCAGCTTGTGCGCATGTCTTCATATGTGGATGGATGGTTGTGTAGCGGTGCAGCTCTCATCATTACATGCTTGATGTCCAGCTGGAAGAAGAAGAAGCGAGGATTTGCAGAATATTCGCATCCAGAGGGCATCGCGCTTCAGATCGGAGATATCGACAAATCAGGTGACATCATGAGCAAAGTGCAGGGAGGGATGAAATGCGTGAAATATCTGCTTTTCGTCTTCAACTTCATCTTTTGGGTAAGTCAAGCTCCACAAGCAAATAAACATGCAGTCATTTTAACCAAATCTACTGAACAGTCTGGTCATCTTTATTTGTATTTTTTGTTGTTGTTTTTTTGTCAGAGGAGGATTATCAAGCTTTGTTTTCATATGGAGAACCTGTCAGTGTTCTTGTAGTGTTTACATGTTAAACATAGAAGAAACAGTCTGTCTCTTGGTTTTGTTTGACAGGGTTTTTAATCAACCTGCTTTCAATATTCCCTGGAGTTGGGACTGATAATGTAATCGTGCAGACTGCCTCTATCCACCTGCTCTGTGCACACAACTCTAACTCTTTACTGTCTCTCCAAATTCTCACACAAATCCTGAATTGTATTATCACTCTTCTTCTTTTCATTCAAGTCAATTAAGTAATTTATAAAGTGCTGAAAGCATCTTCTATCTATGAAATGTTTTTATTAATTAATAGTTCATCACAAAGGAGCCTTTAAACCATTGAACCTTTGAAGACTCATGTGATTAATGTAATATTTAGTGTATTGTGATCATACAGCAGCACACACATCAGACCTGCAGTGTGTTGCAACTTTTCCAACACACCCACCCTGTTTAGATCCTCTCTCATGATTTGGCATTGTGCTGTGACTTTCCTACTGCAGGTCTGAGGGTGTTTTTCTTTTCCTTTTTGCAGACAGCGTTAATCTGTTTTAGGTACATCATGGAGGTTTGTGTTTTCGTCTGTTATGCTACATCAGGGGTTGCCCAGATAAGATTGCTTGTGACTCCGTCTGGCGGCAGAAGCAACTGTGGAATCACTTTCGATTTGCTGTGCGGAGACTTCATCATCTGACATTATATGGATGTTATGTCGGGTCTTGTTGTTATTTGTCCAGACGAGGGTGTGAACATTTGGTAAAAATGTGCATATGCCAAATTACTTTGCTAATGCTTTCACCTATGTTTGTAGGATCTGCTACTGCATACACGCATAGTTTTGAATTTAACATGTTAAATGAAAAATTGTTGGTTGGGCTACAAAAAAAGGGAGAAAAAAAGATTATTTTCATTAACATGTTGGAAAATAGTGAAAAGTCCAAAGAGAAATCTTCAAATCACTGCTTTTTGACCAACAGCCCCAAATCAAAAGATATTAACATCAAACTATCAAATAAGACAAAGAAAAGCGCTCAAGAAGTTGTGTAGTATTTGGCATATTTCCATGAAAAATGACTTCAGCAATTGCTGATTTATCAATAATCAAAATAGTTGAGTTATTTTCCTTTGATTGAGTAATTGATTAACTGACTATTTCAGCTCTAGATGCTGTTACAGACTCATGTAACTGTCTCTGATGGGCACTGATGTTCTATTGCTAAATGATACAGTATATATGAGTTTAAGCGGCTGCGTTGGCTCATCGGTGCTCTGTAAGACGATCACTTGTGTCCAAAGTAGTGTCACCCAAACAGACAGCATCCTCTTTGTTCAGGAGTTTTGGGACTGAAAGCAGAGCTGTTGTGGTCCGAGCCAAAAGGGGCGTACAGTACGCTGTCATTTTGGGGTGCAGAGCCAACAAGCAGCCAATGCCAACGTTGAGTTACATCACCAAGGCACTGTGAGGCTGGCACAGCCTGTGGCTGAAATGCACCATGGGAGATAGACTACTGATGCTGATGCTGATGGTGATGCTGGCGTTCAGACATGATACTTTGATGGGCCATATGGAAACACGAGTTGCTGTTTCAAAGTGTTCTGTCATTTTTTTACTTTCGCTGTAGTTTCCTGCCAGCAGATTCTTGCCTTCTTGGGGCTTGATGAGTAGAAAGAAGAGGCTTCATAGACTAAACAGGTTTTGTTATAGATGTGTTCAAAGAATTTCAGGCTTTTTTTGAGTTTAGAGTTAAAAGTTTAAAGTGGGTTTTTTTTCACCAGCACCTGCAAATTCATCACCAGAGCTCACGACTCTGGCACTATAAGATAAAGATGATAGACATGAGTTGTCATCATCTAACCTGTTTATTGTTTTTTCACTTTTAGATGTGTTGTAAATGTTGAAAAACTGAACTTCTGTTCTGCACAATATTAAAATTGTCACAAGACAAATTATTCTTTAGTAAATCTGTACACATTTAGTATTAAAAGCCCTCATCTGTCTCTTAATTAAATATAACGCTAACGGTTTAAACCAAATAATGCTCTTTAGGTAGGTCTAGAAGGTCGGGAGGATTAACTTTCTCATGGTGACACTTCGGTTTCAATCGATGGTCTATTTCTGGTCAAGTTCATCTAGGGAGCAATGATCCTTTCAATGAACTCATGAAGCACATCACACTTCACATCTTGTTTTTAACTTAGGTTACACTTCAACATACGGTATTTCCACTAAAAATGACTTGGATCCTTGTCTTATACAGAGAGAATAGCTGACTTAATTTAATGGAAACAAATGTTCTTTTGGCAGTCAGTCTTCCAGTCTATGATCCATTTGAGAGTCTGAACAAATCTAACACTGTTGGATTCTTTAAAAAACCTTTAGACGCTCAAGAGGTGAATGCATTAACATTTCTGGCAGCAGTTTGTTTAGAATGAACAGAAGAAAGCCAGGCAGTGAGCATCAATAGCCACTTTACTGATGAGACAAAGAGAGGAGAAGAGCGCCACCTGCAGAATCTTAATCAACAGAAGAAAAAAAAACATGACAGGCTGAGAAGTGATTTCTGAGAAAACGCACCAAAACATGAGAGATTTTATCGCTAAAGACACTATTTAAAGCCTAAAAACAGGGAACACATGTCAAGTAATGTGTGTATTGTTATTCTAACATTATTATTATTATCCTCTAGATGTGTTCTGACATGATTTTATGTTGATCGTTCCTCAGCTGTCAGGCTTGTTGGTGCTGGCTGTGGGACTTTGGCTCAGGTTTGACCCACAAACGGTGGAGCTCTTGACAGGTGACAAAGCCCCCGACACCTTCTTCATAGGTAAGTAACCGTTTCTGCAACACCTCACTTACATCTACAGAACATGAAATATGACTCAAGATAACTGAGTTGAGTGTAGCTATTTATTTTTTTGTGATAATTTTTTGTGACTATGTTAATGCAACTAATGATATGTGGAGGAAGCAAGTCAGTGTGAATTTTGTTTGCCAGATAACTAACGATTATTTTCATTATTGATAAATCTGTCCATTATTTTCTCGATTAATCGTTTGGTCCGTAAAATGTCAGTAAAAGGCAGAAAATGCCAATCACTGTTTTCTAAAGCGCAAGGTGATGTCCTCAAATGTCTAGTTTTATCCCAACCAAAAGTCCACAACCCAAAGATATTCAGTTTACCATCATAGAGGTTTAAAGGAACCAGAAAATATTCATATTTAAGAGGCTGGAACCAGAGAATTTGGTCATTTTTTTCTTAAAAAAATATTCAACATAATTAATCAAGTATCAAAATGGTTGCAGATTAATTTTCTGTCAATCAACTCATTGTTGCAGCTTTAAACAACAGTTCAACATCTGGAAACACTTTACTTTAAAAGTCCCCCTATTTAGCATTCAGAGGCCGTACATAAACATTTAATAAATGGCCACACACTATATTGTAGTTGTACTGTATAAGTACAATATACTTATATAGTAATATAAGATATAAGTGTTTATTAATGTACTTGTAAATAAGTATAACTCCTCCTGTGGGCATCTACATGTGGAGGCTATATAGTAAAATACAGTTGTAATAATATAAAAGTCTTCATAGAATGTCTTTATATGAGCTTATAACTACATTATAGTGTCTTATAAACCACTTATAAAATGTTGAACTCTTCTTATAAATGCTAAAAAGACAGTTTGATATAACAAGTGTAAAGTGTGAAAAGTGTGATGACGATGATAAATCAGTCTCAAAGAATTATTTCACTTTCAGGGGTAAAATAAAACTAATTTGAGTGTAAAACAAATTATCTGTCCTTTAATCAGTCTCCTTTTCAGTGTACACAGGCCAGCGGCAGACTTCACGCCCGCTGACGTCAGGTTTTATGATTTAATAGTCATTTTACAAGCCCTTGTTAACTTCCCGGGAGGATTCCCCTCCGCCATCTTACTGCAGACCCGCTCAGGGGCCGCAGGTGTGAACGAGAGCTGATGAACGGTTAACAGGCACATTTTACCCTCGATGCACTGTGATGTTTCATTGCTCCTTTTGCACAAAGCAGGATGGAAGCTCACGTTTCCGAGAGGTTTTACTCATCACTTATACCCTCAATTATCAAGTCTGCCTAGGGGCAGAAGTTTTCCATTTTAAAACCGCAGATCCCGCCCCCTCGCTCCGCACGTGATCTGTGGTGCTACACGGTGAAAGAGGACATGTCAATTGATTATCGAAAGGCACCATTAGTGTTAGTGCTGGGGTTATAGAGAGAATTGCTTGTGTTTAAAAAACATTGATTTGATCTTCATTTCCCTGGAATAACACAAATCGATCAATCAGACATGCCCAAGCGGTGACACATTGACAAATAGAGCCATTATCTGATTAATGAACAGCTCCGTCTCTGAATTTACAGCATCTTATTAGTTTGCAGCACTTTGGGCTAAGGTGGCTTTTGATCAATATTGAAAGAGTTGATTGCAAAGATCCCAATAAAACACACAGAAGACAATTAAAACGTACAATAGACGAGACAAACACCCTTCAGTGTTCAGTAGTGTTGTAGTACTCCCTACAATAGGCCCTCTCTCGCTCGATCTCGCTCTCTCTCTCTCTGTGGGCGCAGATGATTAGAATGAAGCCTATTCTTGTTACTCCCGTTTAGACCATGACCTAAAATGGTGACTTCACTTCATCAGCTCTCTGCTATGCTTTCATGGAACTGGCTGCCTCCCTCAGGAGAGAAGGAGCAGGCTGGGTGGGGCAGGTGACAGGAGTTTTTCCTGAAGACGCTGACAAAAAAAAAAAAAAAAGATACAGTAGCTTGTGGAAATATGAGGAGAAAGGCAGAGAGAGATCACAGGGGAAGTCTAAGAGTTATTTTTGAGCCTTTCAAATGAGGTAAAAGTCTGATGAAGAATAAGATCTGTTTGTCAAGTGGGAGAGAAATGTAAATGTTACAGGAAATACAAAACAGAACATATGCAGGACATTAATGCCGTCATACACAGTAGGAGAGAAGTATTATGCAGCTAAAATATACTTATGTTCTCACAGTTATCTGTTCATGCAAACTGCCGCAGGTGTGATACATTTAATTTAGTTTAGTTTAATTTGACATGCAAATATTGTGCAGCTCCTCTGTTAACGTCAACCTCTGTCACACATATTTTTAATGTGTACGTTTACTCAAGTACTGGACCTTATTGTACTTTATAGCACTTCAGTTGTGTATTTCTTACTTTTTTCATCTACTCCGCTACATTTCGGAAGCAAATATTGCACTTTTCACTCCCACTACGTTTATGGGACTGTTTCTTTGCCGTCACTTCCTGAAGTCTCGGCTGGTTGCCCGGCAACCTCACAGCAGGGACGACAACAAGACTTTCAGGAGGTGACCTCTGCTGGCATGGAAGTAGTTATCTTTAGTGATCTTTAGAGGTGCCTGTAGGAAGGTGTTGTTACCTTTGGACAGAGCCAGGCTAGCTGTTTCCATCTGTTTCCTGTCTTTGTACTAAGCTAAGCTAACTGTAGCTTCGTATTTACTGTACAGACATGAGCGTAATAGCAATATTCTCATCTAACTCACAGCAAGAAAGCAAATAAGCAGATTTCTGAAAATGTCAAACTATTCCTTCTAAGATTTAAATACAAATCATACATACAATTACATAAATCTTTCCAGCTACAACATTAAAATGCTTTTTACTCATTAATGCATCAATAATAATAATTCAATAACTTGTAATAAAACACTGAAAGTTGACACGCTACATAATGAGAAGTACATTTTGCTGGTAATACTTCTGTACTTTAACTTAAGTAAAATTTTGAATGCAGGTATTTTTTTTTATCTCTACATATACTTAAATAAAAGATCTGATTCTGAATATTTCCTGCACATCAGCTGATGTAGCCATGAGCAGCCTTTTTTTGGCAGCAACAGTCTCATAGTTGTCCGTTTATCTACATATCTGGAAGATCCCGCATGAAGATCGATCACAGTGGAACCATAGCAACAAAGTAAATACCGTGAGGAGGTGCCTGAGCAGAACCGTGGCCGCTTACATGCACCTAGAGCAGAGAGACTAAACAGAGTGATACCATAACAAGGCAAAGTGGCGGCATTCCCTGTGGGTGATTCACTTTCCATCCTGTCACCTTTGTTGCCCCGTGCACCAGCGGGTAAACAGCCGTAATGTGCGCACGTGCAAAAGTTACAGACAGAAACTAACATTTGTATTTCAAACTGATACCTGCTACCAGTTTTAACAAGGAGGAAGTATACTCCTCCAGGTTCCACTCAGAGGAAGTGCTGCAGTAAAAACATCACTGCTGGGCTCAGTTCAGTGTAGACATTTTGTATACACAGTAGAAGCTGTCTTGGCTCATTACATTTTCCATTGCTAACCCAGACACTATTTGAAGCAGTGCATCCCTCACTTCCAGTTCCCTGCAGCCCCGCGGTCTATTCGCCGTGGATGGCCCTGTCTTTACCTCCCCTTTTGTTCAACAGCAGGAAAACAACAGCTTGCATCCCCTCCCTTGTGGATTAATTAAATTGCTGCAGTGGTTGCTGTCTATGTCACTGATTAGGCCCTTAGCATGGACCTCGGGGACGGGGGCTGGTGTATAGTTACAGTGTAGAGGGCTCGGTAGCGAGGGCTGGGAGCAGGGGAGGTGACGACATACTCGCTTGTAGGGAGCCGGGAGGTTGAGGGTTGTAGTCAGATTCTGCAGGAATCAGAGCCCTGAAAATTTGATTTGGCTTTTTACCAGACAGATGGCATCTGTTTTACTGCTTTACCCTGCAGGACCATGAATGCATAAAGTCTGAGTAACTGGAGATAACACCAATGTATCAAAAAAGTAAGCTGAAGGCCTTGTTTCTCATAGACTCAAACAGGTGTAGATGGGGAGGAATTGCAGCTATTTGCAGCTGTGCAGTGTTTTGTTTAACGCTCTGACAGAGATGGCTACTGCAGGTATTTATTATCAGTGGTTTCACATATTAGACTGTCTCAACAATCCCTGAGCCATCTCAGAATCAATACTTTTGAAGAGATTTATGTGTCTTTGTGTTATTTTTAACTCAGACACAGTGGCCACTACATTACAGATGCAGCTCACACACCAATTTCTAATTTGACGGATTAAATATTATTGCAATAAGCCAAACAAACAAAAAGCGTTTGTAGCTGTACCAAGTTATGTCAGAAATTTGTTGAATTTCAGACGTCTTTCATCTCCACTCAAAGCTTCAATTCACAAGCGGCTGCACTAAAGCGGCACGCTGATAATCAGACTGAATGGTGGGAAGCGGTTCAGAGGTTTTAGGCTACTATAAAGGATTTTCCACCTACACGTTTCTGCTGGTAGTGAAACACAACAACAGTCCTTTTATTAAATTCTGCTTCAACAAAGAGCTGAAAGCACTTGGATCATGCTGCCATCCTCAGTTGAAGCGCTGAACTGCAGTCATGTGACAGAGAGAGAGAAACACTATAATTAGATTCTAGTGTTTTCCCATTTAGCAGCATTTCCTAGTGCTAATCTATCCGTTTCTGTTTCTCTCTCTCTTGCTCTCTCTCCACAGCTGTGTACATCCTTCTCGGTGCAGGAGGGTTAATGATGATCGTCGGGTTCTTTGGTTGTTTCGGGGCTGTACGTGAGTCTCAGTGTCTACTTGCATCGGTGAGTTGAGGTGTTCAAAGGTGCTGTGTCTCCTCTCGGGACATTATTTGTGCACTGCAGTGTTGTATTTTGATGTTCGTTTAGTGGCATTTTAAAGATAAATTAAGTACAAATATGAATTCTTACCTATAAGTCTTTTTCACAGGCCTGTAATTTCTGAAAAAAAAAATACATTTCCAAGATGTTTCGTGGAAAGAATTATGTAATTTTTTTGCTCATTATTGGAGAAATACTGTTCACACTTCCAATTATTTTCTAGTGTAACCAAGAATCTTTTAGTCAGTGGAGAGCAGGTCAGCTGAACATGCAAAAATGTTAAATTTGTTTGTAGAGAAGCAGACAACTCAACAAATATGGAGAATAATGTTTACAGTTATAAATTAATAATGAATTAATATTTTCTTGTGTTTAAAGTAAAGTTTTTATTTCAGGGATATTCTATTTTTCTGTAATTAGTACCAAAACTCAATATATTTATTTCCAGGAAACTTCCTAGGAAATGATTAGGTCATTGAAAAAACAATTGTTTTGGTGAAATTGTTTTGTAAACTGCTGTTTTCAAGTTATTTGTCAACAATTATAATCTCGTCTATGAAGACATATTTTATATTATTATAACTGTGTTTTACTATATTGTCATTCCATTATCACTTATGATTGCCCACAGGAGGAGTTACAGTAGTTCACAAATACTTTAATAAACACTTAATAAGACTTTTTCCTGTTTTGCAGTTCTTCGCCTGCCTCCTGATCATCTTCGGTGCAGAGATTGCCGCTGGCGTGTTTGGATTCATAAACAAGGAACAGGTGCAGCACTTGAGTTATTTATATTTTTTTGATGAATCAAAAAGCAATCTACTCGATTTACAAAAACTCACTTAAGTAACCATTTTTTTTGTTTTATGTCTTATCAATAACAGATCGTTGAGGAAGTCCAAAAGTTTTATAGCAGCTCCATCACTGACGTCTCTGATGCGAATGTCACTGCGATAGCATTCGTTTATCACAGAACTGTGAGTAAAACTGGGCTTGTGTTTAGTTGCCTCCTTCGTGTGTTGGCTACAGGTAATGTCATCTGTGTGTTTTGGTTTACATTTACAGCTGAACTGCTGTGGAGGTTCGACACCAGAAAGTTCTGCTCCTCTGTGTACAGAAGCTCCAGAGGACACTCAGGTAAACCTGCCTGCTGCAACACTTTACACCCACATGGTGGCAGTAAAGGTTCATTTTAAAATTACAAGATGTGCTGCAATTTAGTGTTAATTAACACAAGTGTCAGTGATGTAAAATAACTCACAGCAGGGTTGTGTACCTGTAATTATCAATATGAATGCTGTGCTGTTGTTTTATTTGTTTTAGGACTGTCTGACTGCAATAACAGACTTCTTTAATGAAAGGCTGCACATCATTGGATACACTGGGATTGGTATTGCAGGAGTAATGGTAAGAATTCACAAAATATATTAAGTTTACACCTCATAAACCCAACATAATCATTCCTCTGTCAGTCTCCATAGATGTTTTAACATGTCTTACAATGTGTGTGTTTCAGATCATCGGAATGATCTTCAGTATGGTCCTGTGTTGTGCCATCAGGAACAACAGGGAGGTTATATAGTAGGTGGTGAGATGACCTCCCCCACTGCCACCCTGACCAGCAGGCCCACTACAAGCTCACTGAACCCTTCATAATCAACCCGTCTTAATAAGAAGGGAAACACCAAAGTTACATTTCAAAGCCATTTCTCATAGTCCAGACTGATCTGTTGGGGAGGTTCACTGAATAGCACAAAAAGAGAAAGAAGTACAACAAATCCCACGGGCCACATTCAACACGATACGCTGGATTGTCATCGTCACACCTTCCCCTCGACTCCACCAGCACTGAAACACTAATTTATTTCTGATCTTTTCCATAACACATGCTTCTGCTTTTGGCACAACTCTGTGACATTCCTCTGTTTTTAACGTCCTTTTGTTACACTGCTGGCGCTCCAGAGGCTACAACACAGTACATGAAGCCTTCTTAGACACAGGAATGTTGTAACTGAGGAGTATTTCTGTAAATATGGACACCTATTTTATGCATCTGCCGTTAACATTATTTATTCTGTGCCCTCTCTTGCTCTTTTTATGTCATTTATAGGCCTAATGCCAATCATACTTTGTGTGCTTAAATGTTTTGAGGACTAGCCTGACTGCAGAATACATTTCCATTATGTGCCTATTTAGTCACACAGTCAAGCCTCTCAGCTACTCTCCTACTTATCTATTCCTTGTGATTTGAAGATGTTCATAAATACTGTGCTTGTTCCCTGCCACCACTTTCAAGTATTTATACTTTAAAGCACAATAGAGGAAATGTAGATATGATATCAACCCAAAGGGTTAGGAAAGGTCTGATGATAAACTGCCACTCTGTAAATCTCTAAATTCATCTAAAAGGTCACGAGTAACTCGACGTCCTGAGCTCTTCTGGAGCATGTGTGAACTGTAACAGTAAGCTAGTTTGCATTTTGTGTGAATTATTGTGGATGTAAATTTTGTTGGTGTGCCAATAAGATGTGAATTATAGAATAATATAGTTTATGTCACACTGTTAACCATAATAAAAAAATATCGGGTGCTTTTATTGAGATGTTTGACTGGTTTCTGTTTCCTGCCTTTCAAGTGTGTGTGAATCGCAGGATTGTTTCTTGTAAAGGTGTCAAAGAGCAGCAGTTTCACTTATGTAAATTTTGTGGTTGGTGAGTTTCCTGAACACGTAGGCTCTGTGCAGGCTCGACAACAAGATATGGCAGACGTGCAAAGTAGCAACACAGTGCTGCACCACCAGTGCATATGCAAAAAACTAAATTTTGTTATGTGACACTCAAGATGACACACTGAGCAACTACATCTGCTGTCTGTCAGCATATGTAAATATCTAAACTGAGTTTATGAGGACAAGCACATTATCCAGCATGCAATACCATCAGGGATGCATCTGATCAGTCTTTAAATTTATTCTGCTGCATGACGATGTCCCCAAACATACAGCTAGAGTCATAAAGAAACTAAGCGACAAGAAGAACAAGGAGTCCTGCAGCAGATGGTTTGGTCTCCACAGAGCCCTGATCTCAACATCATGGAGTCAGTCTAGGATCACATGAAGAGACAGAAACAACTGAGACACCTAAACCCACAGAAGAACTGTGACGAGTTCTCCAAGATGAAGGAACATCTGAACTGCCAAGTAACTTGAAAAACTGTGTGCAGGTGTACCGAGGAGAACTCATGCTGTTTTAAAGGCAAAGCTGCTCACTACAAATATTGACTGCATTTAGGTTTTTTCTCTTTATTGAACCTTTGAAGTTAACTGATGAATAAAAACTATTTATAACATTATTTTTGAAAGCGTCCTCACTTTACTTTTAGTGCCTAAAACATTTACACAGTACTGCATGTAAACCTGCATCAATATGTGACATTCAGCACAGGGTCAACTCACTTACAGACACACTGAGCAACTCCATCTACATCGGCCACAAGATGTGCTTGAAAGCTTCAAATACACCTGCAGGTGCACATTTAAACACAGGATTTATTATTGTAGTCAAGAATGGATTGAATGGGTGAACAGTCGGATGGTGGATGATTTTCCTATACAAAGGAAATATTAAAATATTACAAGTAGGTTATGTCATTAATACATCAACAATCTGGCATTTCTCTTCACCTTACTTAACATAGGACTAAGCACAGGAATCTGTTAAACTTTCATGTATTATTTCACGATATATCAACCAAATAGAATATTATAATGGTGAAAAGTCCATATTGAAACACTTTGTTCTGCATGCAGGGGCTTGGAGGGGAAAAAAAAGGGAGGTACAGGCCTGCAGGGCAGAGTTGTATAACATTGTGGGAGGGTCTAATCAGGACTGACAGGCTGTGCTAAGGCAGGTGGGTGCAGGCTTATGTAACACTGACTTCTGTATGAATGTATAGTTGTCAAACTGGAATTTTCCTTGATAACTTACCAAAAATATAAAGCACATTGTTAATATCAAAAAGCTCTGATTATAGAAATTGACATTTCTGCTCCAGTACATTTTAAAAACTGTTGCTCCTGCCTGTTACAGACCGTGTGCCGTCGTCTCAGCTGTAGTGTTGTAGACAAGTTATAACAGTGTCTGTGACAAAATGGCAGCCAAACATAGTTCATTTCCGCCATCTGTGGTTGTGTTTAATATCATCCTTCATGCAGTGTCTCTTATTGTGCAGTCAATAAATCCAGTCACACAGAATGAGTGCATTGCAAATTTTAATGTATATATATACATATATATACACTGTATGTACAAAAAGCCATCACAAAAAACAAAGTATGGTAACAGTCATTTTTCACATGCTCACAGTAACGGTAATAATGTTTTTTTTTTGGCCGAGAGCTTTGCTTCTCCAGAATCAGACAGAAATGTCTGTCTGCTCTGTTAAGGCATAAACCAAAGACGGCTGATAATTAGGAGTCAAATCAGAAAAGTATGCATATGTAAATATCTTAACTGAGGTTATGTGGACAAACACATACATATATATATATATAATGTGCATGAATGCATCTCAAGTTTTTGCAGATATTAGGATACAAAGAATGTGGTTCACAGCTAAACAACTGTAGGGCTAATATCAAGTATCTATCAGGACACTGTTCATGGTTTAGTAAACCGTATGGTCCCATTTCAGTAGGAAGGTTCATGATCAGTAAAATTAAACATGTACACTCAGTTATTGCTGAAAATATATGTAAAAAAAAAAAAAAAAAAAAAAATAGATCCCTTTGAAATAAATGGTGTAAATTGGGCCCTAATGTACACCCTCACTTGATACATTTGTTCCAACTTGAGGGTTTTGTAACATGAGACAGCTTGGAAAAGAAAGAAACACATACAAAAAAAAAACAAAAAACTGCAAACTACTGCATTCAGCAAGTCAAAAATAAAACTGTAGCATACACATACAAAATAATGTGAAAAGGGATAGCATGGAAGAGAAAACAAAAACAGGTCTGTCTCTTAGATGGAGTGATTCCCAGCTCCCCTCCCTCACAGAGGGAAACACAGCAGGACTGTCTAGGGACAAAGAAAGAATAACACTGCAACTCTGAGTCCCTCAACCCAGTAAGGCTAATAGCTTCAACTGCAAACGTTGGCAGTAGCCTTCTGAATAAGCCACAAAAGTGTTTAAGTGCAACACAGCTTTCAGACCATACAGAAGATGGTAGGTGATAGTCTTCAAACCCGGAAGCCTTTCTGACTGGTCAGACCAGACTGTCTCATTTCTTTTTTTTTTTCTTCTTCTTCTTCTTTTTTTTCTGCTGTAAACTGATGTATGTAGCTGCCACTTGTTCCATCCATTTACACTCAGAATGTCACATGTATATCCAGCCAGCACGTCGAAGTGGTCTCATGCTGACAGGAGGCTTAGAGGTGAGTTGTCCAGGATATATTCTCCAACACCAACAAAGTACATAACCTGCGCGATGCCAAACAGAGGTGCGATGACCAGAGCTCGGCAGCCGGCGCCTTTCAGGAAGGCAGACGGTCCCTCCTTCTGCATTATTTTACTGTGGAGACACAGAGGGATGGGTTTATTTATACACATATTTATTTAGGCACACAAAGAGGAGAAAAAAAAAGTGCCATTATGTAACACAGTGAATGACTCGACTATCTCACCTTATACAATCCACAACTCCTTTGTAAGACTCCTCACTGGACCCTTTGTTCAGTGACTGCAGTCTGGTCTTCACCACTGGAGAGAAAGGAAATAACAGTTAGACAATACTCCAGATACATCACAGTGTTGCTGCTCATACAACAAACACATCGAGGCTCTCAACACTCACCATCACAGGGGTTCACAGCCACTGCAGCGGTAGATCCGGCTGCACAGCCTGAGAGGAAAGCCCAGTAGAAGGGTGAGGACTCCTCAGGACTGGGTTTGCCTAGGCGGTTCAGGTTGGCAAACAACGGGAAGTAGACGACAGAAAAGGGAACGTCCCTGAAATAAATCAAACACAAAATGTTTCAGACTGGAAACCTGATACAGAGTAAACAGTCGTAACAAGTTCACATCTGCTTCCTCTTGAACAGGGAATAAAAAAAAAAAAAGTACCTCATCAGTGTTGCTCCCAGACCTTTGTAGAGCCCCTGGATGCCCTGAGTGTGGAGAAGTTCCTTTGCTATCTGTGTAGCCGACACAGCTCGAGGTGGTGTGACCACCGTGCCGGAGTTGTAGGAGCGACTGAGCATGGTGTTGGTGGCCACAAGCTTGGTGGGAGACATCATGACTGGCTTTTGCTGCTGAGCCGCTTTGGACAAAAGACAAAATATATAAATATACACACAATGGATATGAGTAAAATGTGCCACCATTTCTAAATCCTACTCGAGATGTTACAAACACATTATTATGCATAAGAGAGTCAACATAAACTGTAATCTTCTTACCAAGTCTGCCGGCATCCTGTAGCTGTATCTTCAGCATTTCCATTGGGGTGGTGACAATGACTTGGCACATACCAGCACCACAACCAGCCAGCATCTCTTTAACCACTGTCAGGCCCTTTCTGATAAGAGATAAGAGAAATATTATGCAACGCAACTGACGAGATACTGTATTTTCATGAGATTATTCCATAAGGAGGATTATTGCTTACCCATCTTTGGCAAGGTGATGGCGGAACAAGTCATTAGCAGCCAACTTGATTGCCTTCTCAGGGGTAACCAGGGTCAAATTTACAGCAGCACCTGAAGAAAAAAAAAACCACACACAGTTACCACTGAAGCCACAATCAAGTTTTCATTTAGCACATGTACAAAACATTCCCCGCCGTTATCATTACAACATTAGAATGTCCACTGTATAGCTAACGTACACAAAAGACAAGTCAAAAGCTTCAGTCGTAATGATGAAGGGGGATTACATCGAGAAATTACATTTAAAAACATGTTTCAGAGGGAAAATGAGAAACAAGCAAAACATAAGACAAGGAAAAGAAATTAGGAGGTTAATGAATGTCCAGAGTGGAATGCAAACATCAAGTCTATGAAGTGAGTTATTTTATGATCACAGGGTCCACTATGTGTGGAGAAAATTTCAAGAAAGGAAATCTGTGTGTCTAGAGGAGGGCTACCAGTCAGTAAGTAGGTTAATGACAACAAACAGACAGACGACAGAGGAGATGTTAGTGAAAGGACAGACCGAATCCTTGATTATGTACTGTGTTCACAAACTTTAGGTCAACTTTAAAAATCAATCTGTGAGACTGTTAACATTTCAGATAAACATCTTATTATAAAAGTTCTCCACAGATTCATTTACAAGATCAACCAAAGTCAGCAAAAGGCACAATCCATAGTCTAGAAACTGAGGATCCACAACGAAATTGACAGGACAGTATAGAGACAGCCAAGAAGTTATTGACGAGTAGTCAAAATACAGAACGAATAGATGGCAAAACAAAAACAGTGTGCCTATAGTTTTAAGTAGAGCAATATTGTAAGAACCATTTAATGATTTGCCTCCAGCGTGGCTGCGCCTTATCGGCTAGCCTTCAATATCCCAGGGGGACCCAAGTCTGTAATATGAAAAACACAGATGCAAACAAACAGCATTCCTCACACAAGCAGAGACCCACACTAAAGGCCTCCATTTTCCTCACATTAAGATTCTACTACTTCTTTTCTACATTGCAATAAATGAACTGATAATGAAAACAGTACATTTTTCAGTTTTCATACACTGCATGTAGGCTACTAAAACCGTCTATACATAGAAGAGGTAAAAGTAGTAAAAACCACTTAACATGAGAACAGCTTTGGCCACTTCTCTTTTTTTATAACTCATTACCATATTTCTAAGTAAATCAAGCACCAACAACACACTGTATCTGAACGCTCAGTAAAGACTAGGTGCACCCAGTAGTTATATCACTGTTCTACCTCACCAGAGAAAAATCTTACCCCCCCCCCCCTCCTACATTTAATCCTTTTGTAGCACTTCTATATGTTCTAGCTCGCTGGTTATTATATTCAGATGTGTATAAATCTTACCTCTGTACATTCCAAAGTAGCCCTCTGATCGAACTGTTTTGACAAGGCAGTCCATCCTACAGAAAACACAGCAAAGAAAAACATTATCAGTAAGGCTAATTTTAAAAAAGGAGTGGAGCAAAGAAACAAATACTTACTTAATTATTTAAACCCACTAACAACTTAACAAGAATGTGGGTTAGAGAATAGTGACTGCTCTAAGGAAACATAGACTCCACTTGATAAATGGGAATCTCCACCCTTCAAAGGTATTTTTAAAAGGTGTTTGGCCCATCTCACTGGAGAGGAGTGAGGAAGGTGAACACTAGTCATGATCCATCAAGTCAGGAATGTCACTCATTATCCTACTCACTCAGATGTATGTTGTGTGTGTGGGATTAGCAAGAATAGAACTGGATTTTACAGGGGACGTAGTGGGTGTAATGACGAAAGAATGAGTGTGTCGTGTAAGACTAAAAATACTCACATGCTCTTGTAGACCTGCTGACCTCGTCTCTGATTCTGCAACCTGGTCTTTGCCAAGTCAATGGGGAACACACAAGTAACACCAACGATGCCAGCGATACCGCCGTTAATGAGCTTGGCTGGGAGACTGAAAGGAGTAGACAAAAAGGAAAACAAACACTCAGTTATGAAAATCAACCCTTAACATTGTGAACAATAAATGGTTAAAAATAAGATGAAGGTAGGAATATAATTCTCTGTTGTAAATTAAATATCTTTGATGTTTGGATTGTTGGTCAGCCAAAACAAGCAATTTGAGGAAAAATGTAATGGACATTTTCTCCATTTGTTAATTGATGGTGAAAATAAGTTATGGTTGCAGCCCCTAGCTGTGGTGTTGAGGTGCCAAATGCCAACTGGGGCAACTAACAACTTGTTTCATTATCGATTAACCTGCCACTTATTATAGAAGCTGTAACAGAGTAATATAGAATAGCTGCTAATTAATTTTCTGTTTATCAACTAACTGTTTCAGCTCTTGTGCCACCAATGAAACTTTACATCTGTCCACGCATACTATACGGAGAAATATAACAATATATGACACTCACCTGATCTGCTGCTGAGACATGATGACTTTGAAGTAAGGACAGGAGATTTCACTAAGAAACGAAGAAATGTGTAGGTCCAAGTGTTCTTCAGTCAATGAATAGATTCCTAGACAGATATGAAAGGTTGGAGTTACTTAAGAATATATAGCCTATATGTAAAGGCGGGTTCCTGGTTGTTCACAGATTGGGTGTATCTAGCAGCTTATCCCCACCCACAGCACAGGCTTTGGCTTATCTTTGTGCCTCAGAGTCACGGGACCGTGATGCAGCAGGATGACTGACACTTGCAATCTGAGTAGTACAACCGGTGGGCGTGTTATAGCTCACATACCGGAACACCATAAATGGGCATTACCGCCTTTCATACATTCTTCATACTGATAAAGAGCTAAATTTCCAAGTAACATGCGAGCAGCCGGTGCCCCAAATCAAGCATCACTTTGCCGTAAGAGTGTTTTAAGGAGATAATGCAAAATCAACGAGAAAGAGCTTTTGTTCCTCTTGTAGCAAAATGCAAACCCTTTATTTCATTTGAAGCAAAAGTCCAGCATTAAGCATCTTCCGTCACAGAAAACTAAGGTTTTGGGTTTAAAGTTACGGATAGAAATAAGGAGGGAAAGCGTTGTTTCTTAACGGTTAACAGACGTTGCTTTCACTTCTATACTTAACTTAACGGTTGGTTAGCTACGTGAGCTAAGCTATCAATTCAGAACAATACCGTCCATGAGAACGAAACAAACCGGCTATAAAGGACAACTTTGTGACTTTAAAAACCCATAATTGCATAATTGGAAATCATTTTACTCACCTCAAGATTATCTTGTAGTGGTTCTTTTAGTTCGTTTCGTGCCGTTTAGTTGAGTTCCGTAGCGTCCGTCTTGCCGGTTGTGTCTGTTAATATAGCTACGAGTAAGGCAGACTGGAAATTTCCATTCAGTTTTAACCGGGGGACTTACCCGAATTTACGCTGCCATTGGATTTAAACCAATCACCGCTTTGCAAATTTTCATACGAGAGGTTCATTGGCTAGTTTGACCGCCCCTCTTCTTTCATTGGGCGGCAGACCGATCAATCAAACTGTTCCACCAATCAAACGGCTACAAAGATGGTAAAGGGTGTAAGATGAAAGAAACTATTGTTAGACGAATAATTCTGTCATTTCTTAATGATTAAAAGTAAAATGACACAAATGCGTAAAGTTAAACATCTATATTAGGGTTTTACTATGAGACATTAGCCTAAGGTCGGTGAAGGGGTCAGGGCTCATGTCCCAATACGATCTTGAGGTTAAGATGATCTTGGTCTCATTCTAAGTCTATAAGCTAAGATCATAATGGCATTAAGATCACTTTGGATCAAGCAGGGAAATGACATCATTCTACTCTACTCTATTCTATTCTATTCTGGTGCACATAGGTTGGTGCTACGTTATACTTCTACTCCATGAGCACAGCTAGACGGTGCTGTGTAGTAGTTTTATGAATTTTATGAAGGATGTAGGCCATGCATGACTACAAACCACACATGGCATACACTGCAAGCCAATTTCCCTGTGGGGCAATAATAACAATAATAATAATAATAATAATAATAATAATAATAATAATAATAATAATAATAATAATAATAATAATAATAATAATAATAAAGTTAATCTCCACTACATTGTAGAGAGAATAGGTGTTTTGCAGATTAATATTTCACACACAAAACATTTTGTCAGTTTATAAAATATGACCCAACAGTTTGCAAGATTATTCAAATTAGCTCCCTATTGACCAGTTATAATAACATGCTGCTTGCATCAGCCATGATATAAAAATAATTATAATATATATAGTAGTTCTGGTAGGGGCAATTTCTCTGCAGTGCAAATACTTTTATTTTTGATAATGATAATACTTTCATTAAAATAGGATAAATTACAGACAGTTTCTAAATTGTGCTAGTGCTACTTTTACTGAAGTGAAGTATCCGAATATTTCTTCCATACTTGTTGGTACTTGTTTCTTCATTCTTCAATAAAATAAACGTGGGTGGGGAAGTTGATGAGTTTCGCCCTTCTCTCGTTACCTAATGCTGAAATGCCCACTGTTGAGGTAACCTTACTCTGAACTGCTGGACCGCCACTGTGATTGTCCAGGGCAGGTACTCACAGATATGATTGTGTGCAACAGTGTGTACATAAAGCACATTTTTTGATGAAAACGAGCCTTCATGCTCATTGGAGATAATGCACCAGCTAAATAAAAGTAAAAAAAGGTGTATTGAAGTGGTAAAACATCGACAAACATCGTCCATCTCTTGTTTCAGTTAAACCAGTAACAAAAGGTAGCCTATTGAATTTCACAAAGGGATTTTCCTGGGTTTAGAAAATTCTAATGAATGCGTTGCAATCACAGGTGCTCTTGTTGGCACAGGAACTGGTTTATCTGACATGTTGGTACAAGGCAAGGCATCCAGAACCTGTATATTTTTCTGCTGATGTATGACTGAAGCTGAAAAGTAATTGTGGATGGTTGTCAGGTTATTCTGTGTATCGTATTCATGTTTAATGTCAGATTGCCAAACATCTAGTCATCCAGTTTTCTGAAAATAGCTGAAGCAGGGCCAGAAATCAGATAATCAGGGATCATATCAACATTCACTGTAAACCCTGATGCCAAACAAGGAGCAGTCACACGGATGGATTCTCCAGTGCTTACACGGATGGTCTGTTTTGTAAATAGTTTGGACAATTTTGCAAATTTACTATAAGCTGCATGATAATAAGCTGTTTGTATGCTGTATGTTGATCAGAAAAACTTGCAAAATTGATAATGAAGAACATGAACATATATCGAACATATGGGTGTCTTATGTTTACATTTTTAAGTCAATCGAGTATTTCTAACATTGAAACCAGGTGTTACTATGGCTGGTTACACACATTATATTTATGTCCTATTTTTAGAGTAGAGTAAAGCTTTAAATGATGTAAGTGATGAGGGCCAAAATTCACAGTGTGTCAACACAGTCATTTCGGCTAAAATGCTTTTAAAAGTTGATCTGAAGCTTATATGAGGCTTCAGCAGTCTGAGTTAGTCATATCAAGTGGATATCTGCCACATGTGCAGTATTTTTAGCATCAAATTCCCTCCTTGTGTTTCCTCGGACAGTGTTTCCCAGTTGAGCTGCGGTGGAAGTATAGTAACAAGAAGAGGGACTAAAGACTGTAACGTTGAAAGATATCTACTCGATTTGACTAATTTGGATGGCTGAAGTTTCATATTAGCTGCAAGTAAACTTTTGAATACATTTTTGCACAGAAGGAGGCTTGTGGATTACTTACATTGTAAGTGCATTATGAAGGAATTTTCTAATTGGCCAGTATGAACAAGAGAAATGATTATCGCAAGAAAAACCTGTTTCACCAGACTTAAATATCCCTGAGGGCCGATTTGGCTTACAGTCAATAGCACAGATACAAAAGAAGGAATTAAAGTACACAGGATAATACCAACTTTGCTGTTGTCGTTGTCATTTGTCACCTAAACCATCATAAAAGGGCACTGAAGCCTGAAAACGCCAATATTATCTAAGGAGCCAATCACTGATGGAATAAAAACACCCATATATCTGTTTGTGTTGCCTCCAGGAGGTAAAACCTCCGGTCTGATGGAAGCAGATTAAACTCACTATGTAAAGGCTGCTGGGGGTGCAGTAAGACAACCTGGGCTTTCTGTGTGGCTCTAACTTGATACAAATGACAAAGATCATTACAATGAACACTAGTGACTTTACGGCACACATTCACAATTTTTGCCAACATGTTTTTGTTTTGTAGACTGAGGTTACCAAATCAGCAAATGTTAAAAGTGACTCAATAAAAGAAGTCACAAAAAGGGGGACTTTGGCACTAAAAAGACTGTAACATTGAAAGATATCTACTTGATTGGACTAATTTGGACGGCTGAAACTTTTAAATACACTTTTGCAGAGAAGGAGACTTGTAGATTACTTTCAATAGTGATTTGAAAACATTAAAATTTCTGTGAAAATTTAAGAATTTCCTTAAGAAGAACAATCTTTGATTTTCCTTTTTATAAATAAAACTGAGTGTTGGCATCAAAGTTTGTCATCCGAGATGGCTCTCAAATATTTGTACTGCTTTTATATTTCTGTTTTCTCTTGTGCGCATACAATCCAGCAATTATAGTAAACTGAAATAAGCACAAATATATAAAAAAAGGACCATCTGTAACAATGCAAATGTGTTAAAACAGCACCTATGCGCCATTGGTTGTGGTGCAGCCACAGAAAAAACAAAAAATCTTCACATTTTTTTCTAGTTGAATAAACACAACACAAACAAAACTGTATGGATTGTTTGAATGAAAGAGTGATTGGTATGTGCACCACATAGCTGCCTCTCTCGGAGTGCTGATGGAGGCAAATTCCATTTCATCCACTGCTTTATCCATTATAGTATTAGGGTTTTCAAAACACCACCACACAGGGAATTTCAGCCGGGCAATTCAAACCATTGTGCCATATCTGTCCGATAGTTTGATGAGTCAAATCAGGTCAGCTGTGAACATAAAGTTTTTTCTGCATAATTTACCCCCCAGTTAAGTGTAATTACAGGTACAATAAAGCCAAACTGGACCATATCGTCAAACTGCACTCAGGACATGTTTTTGAACATCCATAACATGAAAAAATCACTATTACTACAATCAGCAGTTTACCTACACCTGAAAGATAAGAGACACTCTTTTGAGGACAACAACGTATATATTTTGGGAGGACAGATGGTTTGAAAGAGGAGTGAAGGAGGCCATCTATTTTAGTGTAGAGAAACCATCACTCAACAGAGAAGAAAGTCTACAACACCACTTATCCTCCAACTACAATGCCGTCCTTTCATCCCTTCCCAGGAGACTTAACAACCATTCACATGACAACTCCAACGACTGTCATTTATTTACACTTGGCCTCATGTGACTCCAACGACTGACAGCCAGGAACACTAACAAACCAAGTGGTATCAATGACCTTGATAACGACCCCACAAGGGTTAAATACCTGGGATTCCCCGACAGTCAATTAGAACTAGACTCACATGTCAGTCTCTAAACGCTTTGGGAGGTGGAGATCTCTGATTGTCTGGTATCACCAGACTAGTTAGAACTGAAGAGTTCCCTTGGATAATACTCCACCATCTTGTCAACTTACTGTTGGCAAGGTTAAACAGAGTGTCAGGTTGTCAGAAGTTGTACAAGCTTTCTAAAGGCTATAGTGGCTCAAGAGCATAAGTCTTGTCTGTCAGCACATTATGAACTGGTTTTCCATTGATATTTCCCACATACAGTTAACTGGGACTCATTCCATGTCTGACCCAAAAACCACACCTCACTTGTAAGTTGCATCAAGGTTTGTAATTTTATGAATTGTGTTAGGCGTCAGTGGCTCACAGGCATAAGTTGATATGGGGAGTAATGCAGATGGTGATGAGTTCCTAAATTGTTTGTTAAAAAGGTGAGAAGCTGTTAAGAGCTCCAGAACCAACAACACACACAATACAAGAACTGAGCCTGGGCTTATTTCATCTGACAAAATACTTTTTTATTGACATGAAGGCAGTTTGACACACACACTAACAGAAGAATGCTGTGATATCCAGCAGTGACAGACTATAAGGTGACGAGAGAGCGATGTCACGGAGATCCACATGATGATGGACTTATCATACACTCTCCTACTCTCAACTGCTGTGCTATTAATAAGCCCCAGCTGTCTTCACAAATTCCCCTTTGTGAATGACAAACTACACACATAACTTGAGACAGAATTACTCAACAGTTAAACTCACACTGTAAGTTTGGTGAGTCTTCTGCGTGACCTGTGACTAGTATTTGTGTACACTTTTAGAAGGAATGTGTTGAAAATGTACACATTTACTGTGTACTACTGTCTTTTACATGTTGTGTCCATTTTAAACAGAGCTGTTTTACACATAGTTATCTGTATATTTAATATAAACACAGACTGTGTATTTGTTAATTCCGCCCAACACAATGTTTTATATTAGTGGGTTTAATTAACATTATGCGTGTATCTGTGTGTCAGCTTTGCTGTCAGTTGCTCCCCCCCGACTTGTACAAGAAGGGTCACGACTTAAAAACCTTCTACCTGTGGTGCCAGGTTGGGAGTAAGAGTAAGAAAAAAATGTCTTGTTGATTAACTGTATTAATACTGAAAATATCTCTTTACTACCATTAAAAGGCTAAAAAAAGGGAAAAAAGTACAGCATATATATACACATAATAGTGTTGGTTTTCAGGTTTTGTTTTTAACAGTGTGTGTAGCAAAGGTCAGCACAAAATGTGTTTGTATTACACATCTACACTTACGCTTCTTTGTAAATGTAATTTACAGCATCACAAAATCAAAATCAACACAAACGTTGTCCCCAAACCCATTTATGTGTTCAAATTTGACACAGTTTGTGTTCATTTTAATGCATCTTATCTAAAGATGTGGTTCATCATCCTCACTGATAATCCATTTCACAAGAAGAAGTTTATCAGCAATCACATGCCTTCCAGAAAGACTGTTGAGGCAAATATAGTATGTTCGAGGTGACATTGTGGAGTGTCATGGAATTGTGTTTGTTATGTAGTAAACAGAAAGCTACGGGACAACATGTGATTAAGTGAAGCACAGCTTAGTCAGAGAGCTATTTAGAGGCTTTAGCTTTAATTGAGTTGCTTTCAGAGTATCTCTTTCAGAGTAATAAGTCTGGGAGTCACACTCACATGAGTGTAGAGGTGGATAAATAATGACGCTGACAAAAATACATACCAGGATCAACCCCCTTTGTAAACTGAGAAGCAGAGCTGCAGCACACACACGTTGGGCAACAAAGGGACAATAAAACCGGCTGGTACAATAGGTAACAGTACAGGCAGTACACACATCACTGTCTCCATCACAAGCTAAAGGATGTCATTTGTCTTTCCTCCAAACATTCATGAATCACTCAGTTCCAGTTTGGTAATTGCAACAAACATGATGAGAACAGTAAAAGAATCAGAAGGGGATGACGTAGTTGCTTTGGCCAGGGTATGGGTAGATACGTCTAACTGGTTTGGTACATCTAGCTCCGTCCACACTGGTCCTGTGGGCGCACTCATCGCTGTCAGTCCTGCAGGCACCACAGTGGCAGCTGAGGGCCACAGGGTAGGTGAAGACAGGGTTGGCGTTGATAGGACAGCCGGGCAGTATGGCTGTGCGGTACTCCACCTTGTCATAGGTACAACCTTTCTGGATGAGGAAGCGCGGGCCGAGTATATCCCTCATATTGCTGTCCTGGTTACCAAACAAACACAGGAGTGACAGAACATTAATGATCTCATTCACATTTCAGTCTCGTGAGCTCATAACACGTCATTAAGGGCGCTTGTTTCCAAAATGTTTCCAAAATAGTCATTTTTATGACTTACCTGATGTCAAACATAACCATGAACTTTTTTTTTGATAAATGTGCGTCATGTGCTTATTGAAGGGACAATATCTTAAAATGTTAATGTTCTATGTTTGTAATGGATGACGGGGTCAAATTTTGGTCAAATGTTAGTTGTTATTTTCAACAACACAATTTTAAACTTTCTGTTGAAGATTATATTTTGAATGAAAAAAAACCCCCAAATTATTGTAGTTTCCTGATAAAACAAAAATAGTATATGCACAATGAAATACTGTAACTACATTTAAAAATATATATTTTCATGTTTTTACAACTCAATCTGACTTTGTTCTATTTTTATTTATTTCATATAATTGTGTTAAAAGTATTTTATTCTTTTTTTTATTCTTTATTATCCTCATCTTTTCTGTTTTTTTATTTCATATGATTTGACTGTTCCCTCAATTTACACAGTTTAACACTTTGGTTATGATAAAATGGAAGTTGACTGTTTGGCTTAACTAAGTTTTTTGAAGGAAAAACACCTTCCAGCCAATCAGAATGTAGAACTTTTCTATCTTTTCTTTTTCTGTATGATGATTTTTTCTTGTGTTCTCTTTTTACCTGAAGAGATTAATGACCCTCTGTTCTTCTAAAGGACATACATACCCTCGAGTAGCAAAATCCCATGCAAATAGTGGTGTTGATTGCCACACAGAAATCACACTCTGGCTTCTCCACATACAGGGTGAAATCAGTGGGTAAACACATGGGAACAGCTGGGCTGAACAGCAGAAAAAGGAGCCAGCAGGTGAACACTGCAGTATCAGTCATGTTAAGCAATGTTATTTCTTTCCAATCAATTTGAGACCTGCATGAAGAACAAAGACAAATTGACAACAGATAAGAGAGAATCAAATGTTTGGTATGTTAACTTAAATATGCTGTCACACTGCGTGTAAAAGTCACCTGCTTGAGAGATGTGGGCTTCTGCAGGCCTGATGATGCTGTGACTCTGAGCATCCCTGCTGAACAGTATTTATATGAACATTTTATAATCCACCTTGCTGTTATCTTCAATCTGTGATGAAATGGAAGCACTCAGCTTTTAGTCACTTATGTTGATGGCATGAATTAATGATTTCCTTCATGAACAAAGTCCATGCAATAACCAAGGAAATTGACGCAATGGACTCTGCACCAGCTGAAATCTCTGTGCAACTCTGTTGCTGAGTCCGTCCGAAATCTAAAACAGTGACCACTAGATGTCACACACGCCCAAAAGCTTATTTTGTGCTTGAAAGAATGCAGATTTTTAAGAAGAACCACTTAAATTTTAACCAAGTTTTACCATCTCTTCCAAAACAAACCCTAACCCTGTCTCTGCACACTTGTTTGTAATGCAAAATATTTCAGTGCACTTCCTGAATGTGCATGCATAAGCGATGCTTTGTGAATTGTGGGTTAAAAACACCAAAGAACAGTCAGCAATGTGCACAAGTCAATCAACAAATTGTCACAGCCCAAATTTATGCAGAACATAAGTAGAAAACATTCAGAGCAAGTTTATCTAACCTGTTTTCACAGTAAGACATTCATCTCTAAAACAGCCAGTATTCTGTCTCATAAGGAATAGAGACACGACTACAATATTTCACCCAACGCTTCCAGTTCCAGTTTTGTTTAATAATTGTCGAGGATAGTCAAAGTCTCTCCCACACATTAAGTCATAATAGTGACACACGTGATTGTTTTTTTATATCAGTACTATGATGCCCCCTCTATTTATACTTTATTGGTATTCTCGTGCTGTACCTTAGATAAGGATTATCTCATTTTATCCTATAAAACAGTGAACAGATCAAAGCTCTTCTTTATCATTTAATCCTCATCTAATAACAATCATCTTTTATTATGCACATGACTAACTAGCTAATATACTGTACATTATCATTCTCTATTAGTGAACAAATCTATCAGTACATAGGATGAATGTTCATGAAGAATATTACGATACAGTGAAAAACATAGTCAGTGTCATGTAAGTTCACTCAATGTCCATTTTAGCTACTCACTCCTTCTTCACACCTCTTACTTACCTTTACAAACATTAACAGTATCTGCCATTTTACATTAACTTTGTAAGAATTACTGGACCCGATCCTCTCACAAAGAGTGACTCAAATTAAACCAACCATAAAATCTCCTTTCATTAGATAACTAACATTACAAGTAATCACACTTAATATCCATTGTAGTGACATAAATGTCTGTGACAGTAGCTTTGTTGTCAGTTTCTTTCTCACCTGCAGTGTTGTTGTTTTATTACTGTAGTAGTCACATTTTCCCCATGACCTATGACCTATGTTTTTAAGTTTGAAATGACAGGTTTCTCTATGCATCACTGGACTGATGGTCCAAAACATGGAAGTGCTGTGCGACACATTAAATGATGTGAGTAGCAGGAGCAGTGACCATACCTTAAAGATTTAGATTTAGGTAAAGATTTAACCTACCCCACCTCCTGAAATTCCTAACATTACCAATAAGTAACCTGGAGATTTACAATGACCACTTGTGAACATGTTGCGATGTTGATTCACCTCAGGTACACCTCAGGATCATTGTCCTTTTAAGTCATTGAAATTATGGCTGACTTCAGTACTTTGTGTCCTTGATGGATTATTAACTCAAGTGAACTAATCTTTATAGTCTGCTGAAAGCATCAGAGTGGACAAGACTCCTGCCAAGCTCAGTTATCTATATGCTCATCAGAAGAAGCAGCTCTAATGGTAGTTGGATTGGCAAAGCAGGACACAACAGAGGACTAACACCCTGAAGCCTTTGGATTTTTCTATTCTTTGTTGAAGGTTTGAAGGGAAACTTTTAATATGAATGCAGCTGAATATGTCTGACAGTTGACAGTGTCTGAAATGCTGAAATACATTTGTCTTTAGTGAGTATTTTTGCTGGACTTGAGGACAATTTCAAGATAATTTAGAGGGAAGAACATTAAACATTTGCAAGATTGCATAATACAGAAATCCAGCTAAATATAAGCAATCTTAACTACAGCTCAAAGAGAACTGTTAGGGCAAGGAAGCTTCTTCTGCTGAACTAACCATGACTGGTACAGGTGGTCAAGTGGCCACGTTCTCTGTGTGGGATTATGTGGTGTTTGCTGGAATAATTTTGGCGGCTGCTGGAGTTGGCCTTTTCCAGGCCATCCGGGGCCGTAAGGAGACCAGCAGCGCTGAGTTCTTGTTGGGTGGACGGCAAATGACAGCTGTACCAGTTGCCATGTCGCTCACTGCCAGCTTCATGTCTGGCATCACAGTCATCGGCACACCTGCTGAGGCCTACCTTTATGGAACTGCCTTCTGGCTCTTCGGCTTCTCCTACACCATCATGTCTGTTATCACTGCAGAGATCTTTGTCCCCCTTTTCTACCGACTGGGGATCACCAGCGCCTATGAGGTAAGGAGATGTTGCACACTTTAAATTATTATAATGGTACGAAGTCTGGCAGACAGGTATGGCAGGAATAAACTTAAAATGTACAGAAAACTTACTGCTACAGAAATGCAGTACTTTTAAAAGTTAAAAGTTGACTAATGATTCATCCACTACAGTTGGCAACAGTGCTGGTTTAAAATGACCTGGGGGTTGATAGCTATCAAACAGCCTTTGATCAATGGTACAGAACTACAGTATCCAACTATACCAGTATCCAAGAAATAAAAATAAAGAATAAAAGACCTGCAATATTTTGTAAACATGGATGTAAACTAAGCTACAGTATGTGAACCAAATGATCAGTTAATGATGTTTGACTATGTGGGATTCCATTTCATTTCTAGTACCTGGAGATGCGTTTCAGTCGGCCCATTCGGTTGATCGGGACATCGATGTACATTGTGCAGACGGTAGGCAACTTACACATGATTTTATTAAAAAGAGAGGAATGTTCTATTCACTTTTGTATTTAGATAGTGAAAAACAAAAATACGAAACCATGGAGAATGGAACAAACACCCATATTAATATGGTAAACAGCACCTGTCTTTTTCCTCGTTGACTTTATGTAACATAAAACCAGTTCCCACAATCCATTCATATTAATCACATGCTTGTTGTGTTTCCATCTAATCAACTAATGGTGGCATCTTTTATCAGGTCCTGTACACAGGTTTGGTCATCTATGCTCCAGCTCTTGCACTAAATCAAAGTGAGTCAAAACACAAAAAAATCTCACAAAATAGGAGAAGACAAGGTTTTTTCTTTTAAAGTTTGAAGCCTTAAACTCTAACTTAGTACTGCAACCTGGTGATAGTGTGTCACACCTAATTTCCTTACAATTATCTGTTCTGTCCTGATAATAGGGTTTATATACTACCCATAGAGTTGTTAAAGGAGTTGTTTTTGTCATGAAAGAGGGATAATTTTCATCTATAAATTATAACAGAGTTTTCTTTCTTGTTATTCAGTCACTGGACTTGATCTATGGGGAGTGCTGGTGGCTACAGGAGCAGTGTGCATCGTCTACTGCACTTTGGTTGGTACTGTGCATTTCAAAATGAACTGAATTAATGATTTGTGCAACAAACAAACAGTATACAAGAGTATCCAAGTATGTTTGTTGGTCAAACTAAAAACAGTCTGGTTTATTATGGTTGATATGACCAATTTCATACTTTTATATTACGCACCTTTTTGGTTTATAGTCTATAAGACTGATTTTGGTGGATCTGTGCAAGTTACTCTTTTCATAATGATGTCTAATTGTGCACATTTTAACATTACTGCAACTAGCACTAAATTGGAAATAGTTTAGAAAGTGTTTGCATTGCTAAGCTAACAAGCATTTTGTTTCAGGGTGGCCTGAAAGCAGTAATCTGGACAGATGTGATGCAGATGGTGGTCATGCTGGCAGGTTTTGTGGCTGTTATAGCTAGAGGAGCTGTACTGCAGGGAGGCCTGACGAAGATTTGGGAAGACTCCCGCCAAGGAGGCAGACTCGAGGCGTTTGAGTAAGCACACAAGCAGACTTTTGTCAAACAGTATTTGTTGTTACTTTTAAACTGATTACACTACCAGATGGTTGGGGCTTCCTGAATCAGAACAATTCAATTAGTGTCTTTTGCAAACAGAGGAAGGCAAATTAGATCAACTTTCCTATAATTGTTTACTGTAACTCTTAATTGCTTATGTATCCAAGAGAGGAAACCTCACTGGAAACTGAATGTCAATACTGGAAAGATTACATCATCAGAATTTCATACTGATATGTCCGCATACATTACATTCAGTATTTTTTTTTTCTTTTATAACAGTTTTGACCCAGATCCACTGAGGCGACATACTTTCTGGACCATTCTTATTGGTGGGAGCGTGATGTGGGTGTCTATCTATTCAATCAACCAGTCCCAGGTGCAGCGCTACATCTCCTGCAAAACCTTGGGGCACGCCAAAATGTGAGTGTTCCTGCATGCAAAGCAAATTGTATGTTATTGGCTGAGCGTAAGGGTTCGTGCGCTGACAAGTCTTCTTTCATCTTTCAGGTCTTTGTATGTGAACATGGTTGGCTTGTGGGTAACTGTGAGTCTGGCTGTATTTTCTGGCCTCACCATGTTCTCCATTTACAAGAACTGTGACCCACTTGCAAATGGTGATATAGGTACTCTTGACCAGGTAACTGCACCTTGTGACTGTCTCATAACTCATCATCACGTGGGTGTCATGCTATTCATTATGTAATGAACATTATGTTTAGCAGTAAAAATGTTTTTTATTTGTGAACCAGATGCTTCCCTACCTTGTAATGGACATTCTGGCAGCCTACCCAGGAATCCCTGGCTTGTTTGTGGCTGCTGCATATAGTGGGACCCTGAGGTGAGGCCTGAAAACAAACAAACAAGGAAATATTTATTTATTTTTACATCAGAGTAAGAAATGCTGCACTAGATAAGGTGTACTAGTAGATAAGCTATGATGGAAAAAGAATGAGCTGGCAATACCTCTATTATGTCGTTTCCAGAGAAAAATTCCATGTCACTGACTGAACAACAAATTAGTACTGCATTGACATTTTGTGCCATTTTTAATCAACAATGCAACAAACTACCATCTGCATGCTAGCTGAAACTACTCTCATCTTTGATTTAATGTGTCTTTTAAATGTATCGGTCTTTCTGCTCTGACTAAAAGCTTACCGTTGTCTATTTTTCAGCACTGTGTCTTCCAGCATCAATGCCCTAGTCGCTGTCACTGTGGAAGACTTTATTATGCCTATATGGAAAAACCTCACAGAGAAACAAGTGAGCTGGCTGAACATGGGCCTGAGTAAGTCATGTAAAAAAATACTTTCAAGGTAGTAATGATCAACCATTAGAAAAGAAAAAGGTAAAGAGTGAGTGAAGCATTATTCATTAAAAGGATTTCTAGAATACAGGAGAAAATACCACTGATAATTTAGTCGTAATTTAGTACTTGTACTCTGATCATGAATTCCACTATAATCTTCATGTATGACCCTATAAACCCCAGGCACCTTGAAGCTCACAAGATACCAGTAGGCACAAAGATAAGCATTATCTTATCTTGTTTGTCTTAGCAGATAAATAAGTGTTACCGGTTCCACTGTTCGAGTTACATAATGATTAGAAATATGGAAAAATCAAAAGCTTGATTAGATAGCTAGATCATTCAGCCTTTAATAGAACCTAACAGTAATTAGAGGTACTGGATGACAACTAAATTGTTATAATATGCTTTAGTGGCGAAATGTTTCCATATACAGACTTAACAGGACTCACTGCACGCACAGTGGTTAAGGCTACAATAAATGACAGTATTTCATCAGCCAGATTCACTGAGATAATCCTGCACAGGCAAGACCATGCAGGTTCCAGAGGCTTCTTTTGGGAGGGTGAGATCAAGGGTGTAGCTCTACTATCTCATTATGTGTGAAAAGAATGCAGGAAAAACAATTAACCTGCCTCTTCATGTAAAATAGAAACTGTTTTATTTTGGATTGGCAGGTTATCTGTACAAAGGGACACAATGATCCTGTTCATTACTGTGCACTTATGCTGTAGGTGTTAATTAGAGCAGTCATTTGTGGGATGGAATCAGAAAGAAAGCAAGAGGCTCGAAATGTATTTTTAAAATTAATTAAGCCCTAGAAGTACTATTCTCCTTTATAAAAAAATGAACTCTTATTCACAGCTAACACTAAAAAGGCACATTGATGACAAAACTTTAATATGTATGACCCAGGTGTGACTTTGTTTTGAACTCTTGTCGAAAAAATGCAGCTTATCTGTCCTTGAGTATGCACTCATTGAGTTTGATCAATTATTTTATTTTAATCATTTCAAACAAGGTGTATTCTTCGGTGCCCTGTGTATTGGGATGGCCGGAGTTGCCTCAATGATGGGAAGCGTTCTGCAGGTAAACCTCTCCAATACTTTGCATGAACTCTCACTCAGCCATTTATTGCTCTACAGCACCACCATGAGCTGAATATCAAAAACTACAAGCCTCCTGACATTTCTTTGTTTCCAGGCAGCTCTGTCCGTATTTGGTATGATCAGTGGGCCTCTTCTCGGTCTTTACCTATTAGGCATGCTCTTTCGCACATCAAATTCAATAGTGAGTATCTCCTATTACTGGCACATTCACTAGCACAACTGTACCCTCTCAGAACACACAGAAACTTTGCTAAAACAAACAAACAAAAAAAAAAAAAAAAAAACACGTGACACATCCAGGAAGCATTTGACTGTTCTCATATTTACTTTGCAGGGAGGACTTGTGGGAATGATCATTGGTCTGGTGTTGACTCTGTGGGTGGGGATTGGAGCCCAGCTTTACCCACCAACAGCTGAAAAGACAGTCCCTCTCCCAGTCAGCACTGCAGGCTGCAACAACACAATGGGCCAGAACTACACCACAACAGCTCCCTGGACCAGTCCAGTGACCCAGCAGCCCGAGTGAGTTATATTACATTTAAGGTCCATCTGCGGTAACTCAAGCACATGATATGGCCACAGTAAATAGGAATACTCATTAGCATTTTAATATACCAAATGTATGCAACAGGTGCTACAGTGATACTTCATGGGCCAATTATATACTCACATTGGTGTAAAAAGTGTAGGATAACAGGGGGGCTGAATACTGATATAACTCCCTGTGTGTATCAGATTCAGGCCAGATCTAGCAGACTCCTGGTACTCTCTGTCATACCTCTACTTCTCTCTGTTGGGCACACTGACCACAATGGTGTTTGGCCTCCTGGTGAGCATGATGACAGGTAAGACATCTTTCTTCTAACCTCCACTTCCACTGCACAGACACATTAATGTTTGTATGGTCTATTATTATGTTAGTAAGTATTCCATGAAACAAGATATTGAAGTTATTTCTTTGTAGGTGGTTGCAAGCAAGAGAAGCTAAACTCAGATCTGTTTGTGAAGAAGAGAGACCTGGTCTGTTTCAGGTGGTGCAGCAAATCAGAGGTAGAGATCAAACCTTTTGTTAGATAATTAGTAACAAAGTAAGGACATTTTATTCATTGAACTATTTGAGTTATTATTAATGTTTTACTTAATGTTCTCAACCCATTACAGGAATCAGACACCAAAGGAAAGGCTACATCAGACTTTCAAATGGATGCTGACAAGTCAACATTACCAGACTCTAATGTAACAAGTAAAGATGTTGAAAAAGCTACCAAACTGTAATGCTGCTATATCAATACACTGTGTCAGTTTCGGAGACATATTTAATGTAAATATTAAAAAAAAAAAAAAAAAAAAAAAGAATACACAAATGACAAGGCATAATTTTTCTGCTGCTACAACCCTGCGGTGCGTTTGATTCACAAAAACACATAACTGAAACTCGATTATGTGCATATTTATGTTGGTATTTATGTTATGCATTATGTTGGCAAATACACAATTACTTAGACTGGGCTTAAAAACTAGCTATAAGGCTTGGTAAAACTAAAACTGAACTTACAATAGTCATAATTCAATTCAATTTAACTCAATTTAATTTAATTTATATAGCGCCAAATCACAACAGAAGTTATCTCAGGGCACTTTTCATACAGAGCAGGTCTAGACCGTACTCTTTATTTTACAAAGACCCAACATTCCCTTATGAGCAAGCAAGGAAGAACTCCCCATTAATGGAAAGAAACTTCAAGCAGAACCGGGCTCTAGGTGGGCGGCCATCTGCCTTGACCGGTTGGGATGAGCAAATAAGGAGGGAGGGGGAGAGCAGAGAGAGAGAGACACAGAGAAGCATAATAACAACAACAATAACAATAACAACTATAATAATAATAGAAATATGACCTTTAATTTAACCGAGATGTTACAGCTATTGTAGTCTTAATCATCTCAATAGGGAACAAGGTGTTTAAAATAGCTCGAGGTCACCACATCTTTTGCTCCACACTGATTGAGCTGCTCCCATTTCCTGTTTTGTAGGGATGTGGCAACACTGTTTTACTTTTATTGCCCTTTGTTCAATTGTTCTCCCTGAAAACGGCTACTAGCTCTGTAATCTACCTGAACATTGTCCTTGTCCATTTCATGCTGACATAGACGGGCATATTGGAACATCGTGTTTGTTATTTTGCAATAAGAGTAAGATGTATGATGGTGTAATTTTTTTTGTAGGAACAAGGACATTTTTGTTTTTGGATGTTTGTTTATTCTCTAGTTATTTTTGTAGAAAATGTTGCTTACTTTATGAACTGCCTATACAAATTACTCACAAATTATTGTTAATAAATATTTTGTACCAAGTTCAACTGTGTTGACTGAAAACACATGAACATAACATACAAATTCAACAGAGAAAACCTTAGTGGGTCCATGTTTATGTGAGAGAGAATACAGAAGAGTGAGGCCAATACAAATACATTTACTGTATATTTAGTGCTCTGGGAACGGTGTTTCTCCTTTACTTCAGGCTGTAAATTTTGTTTGAACTGGCCGAACGGAGAGAAAAAGAAAGAGAGAGAGAGATTGAGCTTTGCTCTAGGTAATAACTTTGTCTCCATGGCAACATACAATAGAGGAAGTTAACAAAGCACTGACCTGCCCACTTTTACCTGGCACTATCCAGCAAGACAATCCCTTAGCTGTTCCAGGTTTGCAGGAAGTGGAGAGTCAGTCGTAAAATGGAGACATGCTCACTGCCGGGGAGGTGATCTGAGACAGTTTTCACTCATACGGACAAAACAAGGTAATCTGGATTTTTTAAAATCACAATCTACAGCAATGAAGTCTACAAAACCAAGTAAATTGTTAATCACGTTTCGGACTTATATAAGCTTTCAAATGAAAAAGAGATTACAAATGTTTCCATCGACATAACGCCGCAAGATCACAGGGTAGGCAGGCAATTATGTAATGTTTTAGTGTCTACAAAGTTGTTTCCTTTTGTAAATATGCTGGTGTAATCTTTGAAAATACATCACATATGACCTCCTTATAATGGGTACAGTGTTGAGGGAATAACTTTGACTGCCTAATATTATCTCGGCCTTACAGAGCAAACTCAGACTTTAGTGAACATTATTAAGATAAGGGAAAGATAAATTCATGTCTTTACCAGTACAGTGTTTACAGTGTTCATTTTATACACACTCATATTTGACAAGTTTTTGCGTCCCATGCTTTGTTTCCCAGCACAGGACTTAATGGCCATGGATACCATCTTTGCTACTCTGGCCTGTTGCCTTCTGGCTCCTTCTTTTGCTATGGCACAAACTGAAAAGGGGAATTTGAGTTTGACTCTCACAGCTACAGTAACAACCCCTGACTTAAATTTGACACACATCACTACAACGGTAACATCCAACTCGACTGTGCACGCAACTGTTACTTCAGACTTGACTGACGACACAGCATTTACCAGCATGCCCCCAAACAATGAAACATTCACCACGACCACGACAGTAACAACTGAGAGTACCAACCACAGCGAGACTTCTCAGTCTACAACTATCATGACTCCTCTAACAAACGGTACATCACTGACGACCACAACACCTGGCACTCAAACGCCAACATTTACTGTGCTGACAACACCAGCAAACCAGACCACAGTAGATTACATAAGTACCTCTGATACTGCATTAATCACAACTGCAAATTCATCTACCACTGTCAATGCAACCTCAGATCAAACATACAGCACCTCACAAGGTAAGGCAAGGATCCATGTTTTTAAGTGCAGTTTTATTACAGATTTGATTGCTCATTGTATGTTTTTATCTGACTTTTTTTCCCTGCTGTGCCACTAGGTTCGGGACTCAACATTCCAGAAAAGAATATGACAGTTCTCTTCAGTGTTGTACTTGGAGTGTTTGCTTTCGCATTGGTTATGTTCATGTTTCACAGATGTAAACATAAAACCCAGTACTTGCATCAACCTCTAAACAACACCAATGACGCGGGTAAGACGTTCCCCATTCATCATATAATTAATATAGACTATTTTGTTTATTATTAGCAATTATAAATACCTATTTAATTTTCAACAGATGCATTTGCACCACCCGACGACACACTTGTAATTTCTGGAGGACTTTATGATGGCCATCCAATCTACGACAACGTACCGCCTGCCCCTGTAAACCAATCTCAATTCCGGCTTGAGTTCCTTCATTAAGGAGAGAGAGTCACCGCACTTTGAGAAATCACCTTTGATGCTTGATAGGCATGGATGAAACCAATTTTCCTCATCCAATAATACTACATTTTCAAGACTGAAATTTCACCCTTGTGAATTTTTAATTCTAAATGAGAAGCAAAAGGCAAAGAGGAAATGAAAATCATGACGGGCAGAACATTCAAACAAGGACAATGTTGAGGAATTTGAACATTACTTTTACTCATATCACTGTCAATAGTAAGTCATGGTAACACAGAAGTAGATAGTAACACATAGCAACTACACCTGTTACCATACAGCCAATATAAACTTGTGCAGAATGAATGAGATTTCATATGAACGCAAGTAAAGATAAATTATTCAATACAACTCTAGCAAGAGATTCTTTTTCAAAGTACTTAAAAGCAATGAGGATGACTTGACAGTCACTTAAAAACTACCTCAACAAACCAAACAAACTAGCTAAATTTGAAACACCCACATTTGATTGTTCTTAACAATACTGCTGATCTGATCCATAACAATACTTTCTATGCATGTTAAGAAAATTTGCCTGTTATTATTATTATTATTATTATTATTACCATCAATCTGATTTGGATAGACAGTGCTATATATGCATGTTAAAGTTAGAATATGAACATCTAAAGCTGTCTAATAGGGTTATAATCACTGGTTATCTGACCTGTCACAGTGCTATTTATGCAAAGATTTTCTCATTAGTCTTCTTCTTTTTTTTGTCACAGCCAGTAACAGCAGTCCAACCAGCATCCCTCATTCTTTTCATTGCAGCTAGCTTCAAGGAGTTCCCTGGTGACTTATGACTGACAGGGCTCTGGATATGAAAAAATGTTGATCAAGTTTTTAAAGTGAAAAAAAATTGATATCACAACTATTGTCTTTTGTTCATTAATAAAATGCATTAACATTCTTTTCAGTTAGCATTTCACCACTATGATCATATTACCTTTTTGAACATGTTGCGTTTGGAATGTGGAGCAGAAAAACTGGGTGCAGGTGCATCTGCAAAGGTCTGTCAAATAGAGAAGCAAATGGTCAAATATATTATTCTGGCAATCTTGCACTAATGGTTAAATTAAATTCAAAAAACCAAATTAATCATCAATGTAAAAATGCTACTCACCAAAAGATCATTTTGATCAGAGCTGTCAGACTTGGGGTCAAGCTGAATGGCGCTCTTCCCCCAGCATGCTGCCTTTTCAGCAAAAGGGGGTGTCCTTATTCTGTAGGACTGCAAGAGAATTCAAAGAGTAAATGTCAGCAAAAGTCCCTAATTTCACTCACTTTGGAGATGTCTGAATGATACTCTATATTACTTTGATCTTTGATGTTCCGCCAACCCTGTTTGTAATACTTTTCGGGGTTTTCAGGTCTTCATTGAGAATTTCCTGAGAAGCAAAGTTAATGTTAGTCAGAGTTAATGAATGCTAAAATATAAGACAGACTCATATAGAATAAATTCTTTGTTATAGTGGTATCTATCTTCATGGCTGTTGTCTACCTTGGTCTTTGGTGTTGTTCCACATGATGTTCTGATGGATTCAGTGCCAGATTCCTTAACCACAGAAGACATAAAATGTTACAGAACAGTTTAGACTGATATTATTCAGTAGTAGCATATAGCAGAGGTTTTCAAAATCTGACACTGTGAGTTCCTCTCAGACAAAGGTGAGATGGCTTCCCCACATGAAAAAGTTAATATTATGGATTTTGTCTATTATTATTCATTGTTCCTTGTCTTGCTTCAATTTTGGGGATAATCATGCTATCAGAACTGCATTTCCCATAATGCTTTGGAGGATGTAAACAGTAAATATAATGTAATGTTACCATAACTTCAGCGAGTTAGCTGTGGGCTACAACTTAAGCCCCATATTTGTAGCCTATATTTGTTTACATTATGGCAAACTGCCACTACTAAAAGTCAAAGCCGGATTAGCTGTTATCAGTTCCTGCTTGCAATGTACCCATGAATGTACAGACAACTATCACTGGATTTCTTTGCTACTAACGAAAATTTAAAAAACATGATGATTCTCAGGCACATTATAGGGCGTGTCCTTTTTTTATGATTTCTGAGCAGATTTATGGATGTTTATTCGCCATGCACGTCACAGATGATATCCTCAAGAAGTGTACGTCACACTGGGCCTCATGCAAGAACATTTTCACATTTTTATCCTAAAACTGTCTTACTTTTTTCTGTGAGGTTTGCTCATATGAATGTTCCAAGTCAGATTCAACAAACTGTCTTAACCGCCTGAACTTGTTGTAAATTGCCTGTTTCCGCCTGATGAATGTCATCTGTTCATGAGTAGGTGCGTGTTTGTGAGATGTGATCATTAGTATAATCAACGCCCCTAAAATTGCCATATACAGTAAGGCTCCATGTTCTGCCCTGTTTGTGGGCGAGTTTCATTCACAAAAAAGTTCCTAGAGTCAAAACACTGCAGCTTCAAGTCCTGCTATCAGAAATCAGAAGACAAAAACATAAAAAATTTATGAGTGTTAGTAGTAGAGGACCCAAAACAATTAGAAAATATGAGTCGAGCTGCTAATGACGTGTCATCAGATCACTGTACTGTGACAGAAATAAAGAGGCAATGCTTTGACATGAAGTAAGATGCTAAAAAACGTCTTTCTAAAGCAAAGCACACCATCAGTAATATGAAAGGAGGTCATGTGACAGTCACAGACATATTAGACAAGAGAATATTATAGTCTAAAGGTGATGCTACACTGTCAGCTGCAACACAAGATTATATTGGACAGAGACCTGCAGAGAGACAACGAGACAGCTGTCAGAGTGAGAGATGTTTCCTAGCAACTACTGAAATGTAGTTGCTAGGAAAAGTTGCTGCGCAAAAATATGTCAACAGAAATTATAAAATCTAAAAAACCTTTCAGTAAATTGGCAGCTATGATGATGATAATATAGTAAACAGAATATTAATTTTGCATCAAGTCTGTTTTAGTTATATATTTATTTTTTGTTAATTTCAGAATCATATTTAAAGTTCATATTAATTCAGATTAAGGAATTATAATTGTATGTCAAACAGGTGTTTTGCCCTGTGAAGAAAGACAGAGATGATCTATTCATGACACGTATGACAGGTCTGTATTTGTAAATTTCATTCGTATCTAAGAGAAAATTCTAAGTTAGAGAAAATAAATGAATGCCACAAATGTTCTTAAATCACTTCTACGTGCATCTTAAGAACAAATCTGTTTGTACGAGTGGTTCTTGCATGAAGCCCACTAAATCAACAAATATGTGTACGTATCATGTCTTTGTGTTCATGTTTGGCAGAGTTATGACTCAAAGATAGAGTATGAGTTTTGACACAATTGTGGCTCAAGTCTGAAGTCCCTCCCTCTGCACCCTCCTTAAACTCCCTTCTGCACCCCTGAGGAGACGCCTCACAGTTTGAAAACCTCTGGCCTTTAATGACATGTTCACATCAAGTTCATGAAGTATTTGCGACACCCTTAACATACAGTGCATACACAGCCTTTGCACGCACACACATTAATGCTTTCCAAATCCACTTTTTTTTTTTTTACCACATACTGTTTGGGTGAAAGGTGGACAGTATGTTTAAATCCAAAAGTTAAACATTGTTAAAAGGTTAAAAGTTGGCATCCATGATAGAATAATGGTCTAAAAAGTTGAGGGAGTACAGGATGTCTATAGTATTTTACTTACCCCCCTCCTGAACATAAAAATGCTAATTAAAATCCCAGTAATATCTCATAATAATACAAAACAGACTATTACTTGATAAACTTCATAATTCAATTTTAACACACCTCAACAATTAAAAAAGTGCCTGATATGACACACTTTGCTTTAAGCTATCAAAATGCTTTTTGGTAGAACAAACTTACAGCCTTTTTCATAACTGCAGTACTTCCAGTATCTTTGTGGTAGGAGGGCGTTTTCATGGTCTCAGAGAAGTCAAACACGTGTTTCTTTGAAGAGTTTTCTTTGGGAGTCTCTGAACATCTTCCTTGCTTATGGCTGAAGGCAGGTGACTAGAATTTTAAAGAATAATTATCGATTAAGTACAAGTTTATCTCACAATTCACCATTTCATCAGTGGTCCTCTATTTGCTGATGTAAAAATCTTGTACCTGCTTGTTACTTGCTTCTGACAGCTGAATGATTTTCACTGATGAAATCTCTTTCCTCAAATCAGTTAGCTCCTTCTGTAGATTTTCCTAACATCAAAGAAAAGTGCTTCTCAAAGACTGAACTGTCTCTCAAAATGTAAAGTACGACCTGTTTCAGCAAAAAGCCAAAAATAAACTATAATTGATTCCAACGAGCATACCTTCTCTGTCTTTTCTGTCATCAGCTGTTTCTTCAGCTGATCATTTTCTGTCTTATGGTTCGAGACGTCCACCTCCTGATTTCAATTTTGTTTTGTTAATGTTAGAATATAATTGATTCATTTTAATTGTTATTAAAAGGTAGTGAATGTTAATTCTGAATTTTCTATCATACCAGTGATTTCTTATGAGCAACTGCCTTCATCTCTTTCTTCTTGTTCTCATCAAGCTCTGCATCCTTCTCTTCAACCATCCGGTCATAGTGGCTCTGGTAATGACAAAGTCAGGTTATTATAGCATTCAACGTTCAATATAGCATGTTTGGATTCACAGTTGTTCTGTCTATCACCACTTCTGAACAGCAAAACATATACTTGACCTTACCTTGTGTTTTTCCATCAGTGCGACCATATCTGCTATCTTGTGCTGACACTTGAGTTCTGCATCTTCCTTGTTCTTGATGGCCTCTGCTGCTGTTAATCTGAGCTTTTGTACCTTTAAGACAAGGTGTATTCATTAATGCTTTATTCTGAGGACCTAAAAATGAGGCAGATAACATCACATTACATAAGGAACCTCATTCTCAAGCTCTAATGCAAAGGTTGATTTGAACTCAAGATCCTTAAGCAATTTTTGATGTTCTTCCTCGTTCAGTCTTTTAAGGTTCTGGGACTCCTCGTGAAGACCGCTGATCTAAAGACAAAAACAGGTATGTGCATTACACAGGTTTATACTTAACAGTTTCAATGTTTAATACCAATATTAAGAACTACAGAGAAAAACATCACAGTACCACATTTTCAAGTTGACTGGATTTCACAATCTCCTTTGCTATTTGTTTCTTAAGCATTTTGTTCTGAAAATATACAAGTGAATCGTTAAACTGCGTTGAAAAAATAACAGTGTGATTCAATGTATTCCATGTATTGTATATCTATAATTTCAGAGTCATCACAAACCTCTTTCTGGTATTCCTCCTGGGCTTTAAGTTTAGTTTCAAATTTTCTCCTGAGATTGCACAGCTAAAAACAAACAAACAAACAATTTCTCATCAGTTCCAGAAAACAACAAAAACTAATAATAGCACCTTTCAATCACCTTTGCCTCCACGGCTTTGATCGTTTTTTCTTTTTCTGTAATTTCCTCCTGGAAATGCTCACACTATACATAAGAAACAAAGAAATCATCATTTAACATTTAATAGAACAGTATACATTTATGGACTCTTTGTGTTTCCAATAATTGCAACTGAGGTTTAGTTGGCATGCTTACATTTTCTTCAATTTTCTTCTGCAAAGTCTCAGTCTCTTGATATCTCCCCTGGATGTTGGTTTTAATTGAGTTCACTTCCTCTCTATTTAATAAAAATATGCACATTTAAATCTCAAAAACTACACAAAAAATCTTTAGGTCTCTAAAATGCAAACTGACCGTAAACATTTGTTTTCCTCTTCCAGTCTTTGAATTTCTCTTGTGAGCTTGTGAGCCTTCTCCTCACTCACCTAATCAGCCAAAACAGTTTTCAGAGCTCATCATTCATATGATACAACAAGCAAAAAACATAAAAATCTGACAACTAATGCGAACAACCACTGTATACATGAAAACTGTCTATCACACTGGATTGAATAGCTCAGACCTTCATGTTTGCTTCAATAGCTTTCACATTAGAGGATCCACTCTCAAATAGCTGTTCGATGGCCTTCTTCTCAGACTGCAGCTCATTAAAGTTGGCTAATAGCTCCTCGTACTTTACTCTTAAAAACGACATACATTAAACCTTAGAAATTCAGAATATGTGTTTGATATAATACTCCATACGCTAGTATTATTGAATGGCTGGCTATTTAAAAACTCACTCGTGCTGTGAGAGGTCTTTCCTCAGTCGCTCCATCTGAAAAGTGTATTCTTCATTTTTCTTCATTTCACTGGACAAGTGTCCCTCCAGCTCCTGCACTTTGATCTGAGGGTATTATAAAAACACATAATGCAGTGAACCTAAGTACTGTACCTCAGTATCGTCAGTTATTTTTCATTACAAAAACTATTTCTCAGGAACAATTTCCAGATTTAATAAAATGTGATGAGTGTAGCAATAAAATGAAAATCATGTAAAAACCTCAGTTGTATTGAACTCCTCCTTTAAATCCTCATGTGCCGTTTCAGCAGTTTCACAAGCTTTCTTAAGTTGCTCATTTTCAGCAAAGGCAATCTCTGCTTCACTCTGTATCGATTAAAAAAAAAGAAGTTACTGTTCAGGTATTAGTGTTAGACTATTAAATACATCCCTTCCCCTCCTGAGATTATCTATTTGTATCACCTTAATTAGCTGGGCTTCTTCGGTTTTTCTTGAAAGCTCAGCTTTGAGTTCCTCCACTCTGACCTCAAGGACATCCATCTTGCCCTTCAGGGCCTCCATGGATTTTGATGCTTTGTCCTAAGAACAACAATAACATACTGTGAGTGTCTTCAAGTCATCTGCTGTAGTGTATGGACAACAATGAATGCTAAAAAAAAGCAAAGACTACAATAAATAATTAAAAAATACTTCACCAGTTCATTTTCAAGGATTTTGATCTGCCCATTCTTTTTTGCACTTTGCTCTGTGGCCTCTCCTGTTGAGTAAACATTTTCTTTCCGCTTAGAAGAGCATCAAATTCAAAATCTAAAAACCTGTTTCACCCAGTGAGGCTTACCTAAAAGTATGTTTTTCCTTTCAAGTTCCTCGTTGTTTGCCATGAATTTATCCTCACATTCCTTAACCCTTAAAATGAGTCGTAAGAGAGATACAATGACTTGAGATAAAAATGATATTTGGTCTGGAAAATGCATCGAAATTTGAGGAGTACCTCTGTATTTCTAAGGCCAGTGAATTCTGTAGCTCCTGAATGGTTGTCTGAATCTCCTCCAGCTTCTTTGCTTGTTGATCTTTAACTCTGCTGAGCTCCTGCAAGCTTAAATCTTTGCTTTGGATGATCTGTGCATGTTCTTCTTTACTCTGTTTCAGCATTGCAGCAATGGCTTCCTGACTTGTCTTTGAGGGAAAGATAACATTTCAGTCAAATCAGACATTGCACAACAGAGCCCTGTTTAGGTGAAAATAACAAGAATCTCAACACGCTCACCTCAGTTTCTGTACAGCGCTGCTCTGCAGTGTGCAGTTTTTGAAGGAGGGATTCCTGTTCAGCTTTTGAGCTTTTGAGAAGTTCTTGTTGTTGATCTGGAAAAGTATTAAATATTTGATATAGCCTTTGGTATCCTCCTAATTAACACTGCTCACTGAACTTATGTACAATATATTCAAGAAAAAATTAAACATTACAATTACATTTTATAATTTCATGGTAAGGTCTATTTATGTTATCTTCATAAACAGTTATCCCAGAATACTGAGGCATTGTACACATAAAACATAAGAAATGTTATAACATGGATAGATTGGGTATTTAATTCTGAGTTCAGGTATTTAATTGCGTGCCAATGTTTCAGTCAAGGTTGTTGTAAAATATAAAATAAAGGCAAGCCTGAGAAACTAGTTTAAGGCTCCAAATGTTAACTTAATTAAACTAAACTGCTTACCAGATAAGTATTAGATAATCATTGTCACTTTGTAAACCTAACTGGTCATAGAACATTTGCATTATTTTTGTTACAATGGCTTGTTGCTTCTCTCTCCCTCTCTTTTAAAGGGAAAGTTTACCAAAACATTGTTGATACTGAGTGTAATCGTGATCTTACCTGTTTCCTTTTGGAATTGTCTGCATTGGTCTTGAGTCTCATGGAGGTCACGCAGGATTTTTTGTAGTTCATTGACATTATCCTTCAGTTTTGTTTGAAGCATCACAACCTGTGGGATCAGTGTCAATCATTAGGCTGTTTGTTTCAAAAATGGTGGTTACATTCAGTTCCCAGATAAATTTATTTAAAGATTTTTTTTACTAACCTCTTCCTCTTTTATGCTGTATTCTTGATGATATTTATCTTTTAGATCTTCAAATTGCTGCAAGTCCCCTTTGACTGGGAAAATAAAATCGTTAATTTTCTTCCTGGTGGACATGTTCTCTTGCTTGTCAATCTATCAATAATTCACCCAATGTCATTTAGGGAAGATTTTATATATTATAAATTAACTGATTTCTGATTAATTTTTTCCCCAGAATTGGTGAAAAGTTAGTCATTATCTAAAGAAAATATACCTTTCAGCATCTCTTGTTGATCAACTTCAGCTTGAACACGAAGGCTTTCGAATGCTGCAATCAGTTTCTACAGAAAAAAAAGTTGTAAATCAACCATCAAAATTTATGTCCTACTGTTTTACTAATCCTGGGCATATTTATGATGTATATGTAGAGATGTTTTACCTGAATACTCTCACTATTTTCCATTAGGAGGTGATGTGTTTCCTCTCTTTCAGATTCAACTGCAAAATGTAAAACATGCAGTTATGTATTATTGTTTTCGGCACCTGAATAATGAGCTTGGTTGAGACACTGTATATGGGTAGAAAGATTTAACACATTTTTTACTTACATAAATGCATTTTCTCAGCTGACCGCTGAAAGGTATCTTTGAGTATATTACACAAATTCCGTGTTGCATTGTTTCTGTATTTAAAATTGGAATTTTGAAAGCAAGAGATTTACATTTAAATCTTATTACCTTATTTATCTTATTGTGTCCATTATCTGACTTTTAACATATTCTAAACAAAACCCATACCTGTTCTTCAAATCCTCATTTTCACTGATGTGTTCCTCTAGCTTTATACTGAGACTTTCATTTCCAAACTGAAAAGAAGGAACACACACAATACAGTATATATAGCAACATACAGTAGATGCCAAGGGATGTTAGATTATTTGTTACTCTCTATCATCAGTAATCCTTTCATAAAAATACTGTAAATAGAGAGAGAGACAAAGACAGAAAACCTGACACTGAGGAACACACCTGCAGTTCTTGAATGGCTTTGCGCTGAGTTTCAATTGTTCTTTTGTTTTCTTGGAGTTTCCTTTCCCTTTGCACTGTGTCAGAGTCAGCTTTGACTTTCCAACACTTGATTTTGTCAACTTCATCAAACAGCTTAGAATAAAGCTGTCCTGGATTGCAATTATTCTGGATAATATTCACAATGATAGGAAGTAAACTGACATACCTCAGAATAAACATGTTGCAAAGGCCAAGTCTTTTCATTCATGCCTCACATCTTATACAACAGAAATATTACCTCCTCTTTTTCCATTGGTGGCACCACCTTCATCTGGGGAAAATCTTTAAGAGGAGAGACAATAATATATATAATAATAATTCATTTATAATAACATTCATGATACTTGCCAACTCCTTGTGTTGAAATTATGTAGCCAGTGTTTCTTGATATAAAGTACCTTGTCTGGTTGGTTTAGTTGGTGCAACCATACTTGTATTGGGGAAAGGCATGTTTTGCTCTTTGTCAAAACATTTACTGTAACCCTAAGGGAAAACAGCAATTAGGCTTGAGTCAACACATGTTTTAATGCTTATTGTCTCTTAGGCCACTGCCTCTGAAAACAATGTCCCGAGTATACATGCACATGTTTAAGAGTTTTATTGCTGGTTAAAAAAAAAAAAAAAGTTAGCAAATTATTGTCCTGGGGGACTTTTTCAGTGATACATGGTTAGCTTTAGCATCACAGTTCTTTTCCCATAACTTTTACGTATTGGCTCATTTACAGTAACTTACTTGCTGTAACGTATTCATGAATTCACCACAGTTCTCAACAATTTCCTGAGGTCTAACAGCAGATACCTGACCGTTATTCACCCTGGGAGGCACCAACAGTTTGAAGTTAAAACCCCGGTCTCTCTCCATCCTGAAATGGCAGCAAAGATACAGCTCCTGTGGTCAAAAACTGTTGACTAAACTGTCATGCTTTGACAGTGTAAAAGGCATTTTAGCTTAAGAAAACCTTCAGAAAACCTTTACATCATTTCCGTTAACACTAGTAGCCGTTGGTTAAGATTAAGACAGGGAGGTTAACTGATTATTTTGCTGAAATTAGCTAATTTAGCAAATTAACTGGTGCCAGTTGACGTTATCTAATTTATACAAAAAGTTAGCTACCTGGCAAAAACATAACGTTGTTAAACCGTTATTTTGGCGAACAATAGCCGAATTGTTACCTACCTTTAATGTTAATGTTAAATATTAATGTTAACGTTACCTTAATATGACCCAAACTAAGAATTCACTTAAAGCTGGTTAAAACGTTAGCGTCAACTGTTGACGATTTTAAACCAACGACCGTTTGCGTGCGCGAGCAAGAATTCCTAACTAACGGTTTATTTCAAATTTAACTGGTGTTAAATGGCATCAGTTATCATCCATCATCAGACAACTAATAGCTTAACTCTATCATCGGACACACAGTGGATGCTAATTCCTGCTTTCCGTGGAAAATGAACACGTATAATATATCCGCTTATGTTAAATTCATATGTAACATTAAATTAATTCGTAAAAAAAAAAAACTGTGGAAATTAATCAGTGTATTTAGGCTACATATTTGCCCATCAGATTAACGCGTAAATGTGCTACCAATTGCAGCTACTTCTATAACACTAGTATGTTAATATTTGTTAGATGGTCATTTTTTATACAGATTGCTGTGGCATATATACAGCATGTCAGTGCAGCATCTCTTTGTCCGATAATGGACCTATGGGTTGACGAAGCTGCCCACTTTGATATCTGTGGGCTTGTTACCAGTTTCAAATGTGTTCACAAGTCATCATTGAGTGAAATAAATATGATGCAGACTATGTGATAGAAGGTTCAGACAGACCATGGAGCCAAAAAAAAAAAAAAAAAAAAAAATCCATATAATCTTAAATAAATTATGAAAACACATGAACAAGTACCAGAGTCATGAGATGGTCTCATTAAACTCACACTGAGCCTCCTTCTACCTCCTTTTTGGTTGGGTTCATATGAACAGGGTATGCATTATGCATGCCAAAATGAAATGAAAACATGTGCAATCCTCTGTGTCCCTGCATCTCTGTACAGATCTAATTTCTGAAAATTCTCAGATGAAAAAGGCACAAGGAGCCTAAACAAGCTGTTCTATACAGAGCATTGCTTCAGATTTTTTTTTTTTTTTTTTTTTTGGTGGGCGGTCTGCAGGTTTGTTACATTGATACAGAGGAGGAGGTTGGATGTGGATGATGCATACAGTTTATAATCCCATAAGAACTTTAGTCTTGCCCTGATAATACCAATGTCATTATTTTTATTAGCTGCATTGCCATCCACATTACAGCATCAGGATCACACAGCATCTCAGACTAAGACTAGTGTGCATGTCAAAAGAGTGTCAAATGAGTCAAAAACACTCACCAATTACTGACTGATCCAGGCTATCTCAAAAAAGGTGTTACTCCCCACCTTTGTTTTCTGAATAGCTTTCTACAAATTTGTTGTTATCATTATCATGGTAAGAGATACACCCATAAGACTATTCTTCTGCACTTTGATTTATTTATATGGCAAAAGAAACAGTCTCTTGATTAGTGCTGAAATGCTGCTTTCTAAATTATGAGCAGGCCTACAGCACCAAGAGAAGTGCTGGCTCTGCTCGCTGAATGGCATTCTGTTTAATGAGAACTGCAGTCATTCACTTATCTGTATCTCTGAAACCATCAGAAACACATTATCAGTGTCGCACATATTAAGAATACAATGTTCAGCTAGTGAAAAATAATATCAGAGATTAATATTGTTCAGACATTATGCAATAAAGACTGTATTGTATGATGAGGCCTATTATTTATTCATTTTTATTTGACTGTTATTACATTGACAAGTGCATAATTGACTTCTATAATATACCAAATGGCACAAATGAGATCTAATAAAGAACTTCCTCCTGCTTAATAAAGGGTAAATGACATGATTGTAGTTTGGTGTAATTTCTGAGAAATAATAGTGTCAGGGCATCTCTAAAGAATTACATTTTTTTCTGATTTCAGATTTATGAGGAACACAGAATACAACAAACTTTCATATTCTTTTCAAATGACAGTTTATTTGACTTTCTGAAGTAACTTGCAGTCAGTGGCACATTTTCCTATCATGTGAATACACAAAATAATACAGCAAGGTTTTAATGCCCCATTACATCTACAATTCCCATCATCAATCATCAAAAATGGACCAGCAAAACATGTTTAAAAGAAAAATTAAGAATTAGTATGAATATATTTGTGGAATAAACAAAGTAATAGTGGCACCAAAGATATTTTCAAACCCTCATTAACAGTACAATGCTTTCAGGACCTTGTAAACAGGAAAAGGTCTTTACAGTGTTTGAGGGGTGGGATGGCAAACAAAGTGAGGTGAATAATGCAATTATGCTCTTTCACAAAGAATGTTTGCAGTCTCTTTTAATATATAAAGCTCTGCACTGCTCATGTTCCCTCTTGAAAATGAACTTTAATTATCTGATGGTACACGTTAGAAGGTTAGAACACTATAATATGCAGCAGGAAAGTTAGAGAAGTTATAATGATACCATCTGAGATTAAAAATATCATAACATGCTATTAATATGAGTGACATTAAAGGCCATTGCAAACTTGAATAGTTTACCAAACACATATACCAGTCCCTGTAAGAACATTAGAGGTATTTTATGTGGCTTGTTCATAAGAGTACAAATATCTCCCATTGAAGTGCATGTGAGGTTAGAAGTGATTTTTCTTGTGGTCTTGAAAACAGTACATTATGAAACAGAAGAAGAATCAGAAGTTGTAAATGAGTCTGTTCTGTTTCACTCAAGCATCTATTTTTCAAGAATAAACATCTCACAGGAAACATTAAATTGAACAGAAATGCAATTTCACAGAGGTCAGGAAATTAGACAGTGTCTTCTGTGTTCTTAGCCTCTGCCACCTCCTTGTCCCAGTGGGGCTTTTCTCTAACTCCCACCCTGGTCTTCCTCTCCTCTTCTTTTTTCTCTTTGTCCAACAGACGATAGTTGATTCCCATTCCTATAAACAGGAAAACACTGGAGACGATGAGGAGGATCCCACAGCTCTGGTATGTGTACTTATAATCATGGTAGATATCTTTGAACTTCCCTGTGAAGACAAAAAGAGTCACTGTCAATCACTGTCAACATTCAGCTGTGGAAAGAGACACAAAAATACGCGAGTAATAGTGTCAGTGAACTTGGAAATTCATATAGTGGGTAAGAGACTTACCAAGCAAAGGGGGCCCCAACAACACAGGACCACACTCCACAATTGTGACCAGCCCGACAGCACTGGAGAAGCGTTGGGTTCCCACCAGGTCCATCAAAGTCTCAAACAGTACTGAGCTCAACCAGCCAAAAGCAAAGCCAAAGAAGATGGCATAAATCACAAAACCTTTGTAGTCTACTGATACTGGTGCGAAGATGTGGCACAACCCATTGTACAGTACAGAGGCAGCAAAGAAGTACTGCACTCTGGGTCGGATACATTTGGTGTTGGCCACAGCACCCATTGCAGGCCGGGCAACCATGTCAACAAAAGCTAGCACAGACAGTAAGAAAGCTGCTTTCTCTTTAGGGATATCTTTACTCTTTGCATAATTACTGAGGAACACCAGCGGTGTAAAAAGGCCGAAAAACATGATAATATTGCCACAAATATAGAGCAAAAAGCCACGGTGTTTGAACAAAGAGAGGTCAATGAAGCTGTTAATGATCTGCGATGCGGTCCTCCTCTCTGTAGACCTTTCCACGGGTTTGGGTTTTGGTCCTATAGGCCGCATGAGGGAACCAGCAACACAGCAATTGAAGAGCAGGCCACCCAGGATCAGGAAACTTCCTCTCCAGCCAAACTTTTCAAAGAGCCAGGTGTTTATAGGAGCCAGGGTGGAGAGAAAGACAGGACTTCCAGCCATAGCAATCCCATTAGCAATAGGCCGTTTCTTGTAGAAATACTTTCCAATCATAGTGAGGGCAGGGTTAAGGTTGAAGGCCAATCCTAAACCTAAAAGAATCAATTGAAATAGTGTAAGTGTATCTGATTCTATGAAGATATGAGTTGAAAAAGAAAGATCTGAGCATAAAAACAGTGCTTGGAGAATCAAAGTGTTTTTATTTTTTAAGAACACTAGATGGCAACAGTGTGCAGTGAAAAATAGGTGAGTCATGACCAAAACTTAAAAATATAGAAAGTTACCTCCCACCACACCAATACAAAAGTACAGTGCTTGAACTGTATGGCAGAAAGAGGCAGCAATAAGACCAAATCCAGACAGGCATCCTCCCGCCATCATAACAGGACGACTCCCGTATTTATTAACCAGGATACTGCTGATTGGACCTGAGGAGCAAAGAACAATGCACAGACAGACACACATACATATTACAATTATTAACAGACAGGCATTTGGATCCAGTCATCAAGGCACAGTTCTATATTTGGCCACCAGAGGGCTCCAGTGGCACAGCTGTGGCACAGCAAGTTCAAACAACTTCTGCAATCATTTTTGTCAGTGCTGCACTGCAGTAGATGTGTTCTCATGCCATTAATAATGCGATCTGTCAGAAAAACCATGAAAGCTGTAATGAAATAATCATTTATTTGGTTCAGAGATTCATAAAAATTGACAGAGGAATAATTTGTTTGTGGATTCTTCTTAAATGGACTCTAAATGCATTTGAAAGATTATTGGAAGAACTCAGTTCAGACACGTGGGCGAGTGTATTAGTGTGTGTGTGTGTTTTGGAGGGTTGTACGTGCTGGTGCATGTATGGGGTTAAAATACCAACTTGTATGTCCTTTCCAACATTTTTTTTGCAATTTTGGCACCTGGTGCACAGGCTCCAATGAAGGAGTGATTGAATGAGGTAACAGTAATTCATCTTATTAATATGCATGTATCTTGGATTCAACATCAATTGAAGGAAACCACTATGACATGTAAACAAATGACTAAAATGAAAGGAGGGCTCAGGTCGCAAAACTCCATCTCCATCTACGGCTTATAACAACCGGCTTAAATGAGTATGAGGATCCACACGGAAGACACTTCTGCCTCCCTGCCAATTGCCTGCACTACCCAATGAACCTAAATAGAAACTGACAGTTTTTGTTTAGAGGTTGTCCAGACTCATTTGCCAGCATGGTGCAAGACAAAGGGTTTTTAAATTGTAATGCAGGCAGTCTCCACACTAACAATGAGTTCTTTCCTTCCGCATTGCAGGGAGAGTTGCTTAGGATAAAAAGGTTGGAGACAAACCAATGTAGAATATTATGAATGTAATGAATCAAAAATTGAAGTAGTACAGAGGTACGCAACAGTGGGTTGTTAATGAACTTCTCCTGCTGATGTGCTCAGAATGTTTAACATACATACGATAACAAACTCTGTCACAGCACTGACAAATATTTCCTCACTTATTTTCAATTACCATGCATAGCTTGCTTTCATCTGTGTGTATATTTACATCTAAACATCTGCATTAATTAACAGCATTATGCAGGAACATGCTTATTGAGTCCACTGTGGCTCTTAGGTTGTTAGATTTCACTTTTATGGCCACGGAAAAAAGGTGTGAGGTAAATCCACAGGCACTTAGATCCATTGTGTGCCACTACTGATGTGTCTTAAAAACATCCTCTTAGTGTAACCTAGTGGCCTTTAAAAGATGCTTGTACATTGCATGCCATTTTGAAGCTACTTGTTAAGGGAATGTGTTGCTGAACAATAAGCAGCATTGATTGCTTGATGGGAAACATGGTACAGTAATGAGGACTTAAGTTGGACGTGAACTTTTGCTCGACTTTGACATGTAATACTGTTGAAGTAAACAGCAGACATCTGGTAACTTGCTTTTACAGAATGTATGTAGCAAAAATATAATATAAAGGTAAGTTTAGATGCAATATATGCAATCCTAGCCTAGCAAAACAAAAAACAACAACAAAAAAACACCTTCAGTTTATAGTTAGCAGATCGTGCAAATAAATTTTACACTAGAGTCAGGATAGAAAATCTGGTATAAAGTAGTTTCATATGGTGTAGTATTTCCACTCTACATCAGTTTGGTACACTAAACACTACACTATACGTCCCACAAACTTCGCTGAGATTATAAAAAGTTGCCTGTGTCATCATTTTACCAGTTTATCACACATTAGAGTAAAGAGAACTGCAGTGTTTTGATTTCAGAGACAGACAGTCTTGAGGGACGAGTGGAGCTCCTTTGAACTCTGCTCTCCCCGTGTCGAATATCACACACATGAACAAAGGCTTATCATCACCTGCCTGGCCAGACCTGTATGACATCACCCAGCGTCTCATTCATCTCATCAGTGCAGGAACACAACCAAACCTCTGGTGGCCTTCCACTCACAAAGCACAAGGGAAAACAATCAATGGGTATACAAGTCTAAAGCCCATTCATGTGCTCTGGAGACAGATAATGTTGCACTTTTACAAACAACACCTCAATAGAGGAAGTAACAGTATTATTTTATCCCAGTATGAAATGTTTGATTCAAGGTGCACTATAATACTGAGAGTCTTTGGCCTCTTTGTGGACAAATCAAGGTTGCAGAGCTACATTGTAGGTATGCATTTGAGCAAAAAGCAATGGATTGGCTTTTAACTGAACACTGCAGGAATAAATCTTTTACAGTTGTGCTGAAAGCCAGAAATTGATTCAATTTATAAATCTTCTTGATGTGTTATATGTGAAGCGTTAACAAACCCATGCTTGGCAGGTTGTATTTTCGGTCGTAGCTCACCTCCGCCGTACATGACTGCTAACATGATGGAAGAGATCCAGGACACCTGGCTGCTGGTCACGTTGAAGATCACCTCAATCTCTTTGAAGAAGACAGTGATGGACTTGGGGAATGCATAGGAAAAGCCAATGGAGATGAAGGCCCCAATCACCACCATCCATCCCCAGCCACCCTCAGGTGGAGTGTAGCCTTGAGGACCACCGACAGCAGGCGCCATTTTCACTCACAAAACTCTTCAATTTCAACACGTTATACAAATATGAGGACCTGTTCAGGAGAGAACACAACAGCATACAGCTTATTTCATTATTTGTTAGTATTTCTTGAAAGACTTTTTTCAGCGTTGCTCTTCATGTGCCAGAGTAACCTGGTTGGACATGTTTTTGTTTTAAAACTCTTCACTTATTGATTGGTCATAAAATAGCAAGGTTGTCAGAAAGCTAACTGCAATGTTTGGTTCACTTTGATGGCTCTTTTCACTTGAACTTGTTTGATCTTCAGCTTTGAAACATTTGTCAACAGTTCTGAACAGTTTGGTATCAACTGAAAAACATCAGCAACAGTTTAATGTAGTATTAACAGTCATCTTCCCACATACAGCCTTGTAAGTAGCCTTGCAAATTGTCATACAGTACAGCATTTTACCAACTGAATTGGACACTAAAAGGAGGGATTACAAAATGACTGAATACCTTTAAATGTAGAAAGTAAAAGAAAGTAAAAATGTGACCTTTCTTACTGGTTGGGTAAAAACCCGGGGCTTTTCTGCAGCACCCGCATGCCTACATGCTCACCCTTGAAATTTCCATGATGGCAGAAAGTGATCTGTGCTTTAACTGTGATTCATTTTCAAACATCAATGTCCATTGTCAAATTAATTCACTTATCTAATTCCTCTATTTATTTAGGTATTAATTCATTTTAACCAGTTATATTTCCATTCTTAATGAATTGCTTAATAACTCATTAGGTCCTCCAAGTACAAGAATATATCAGAATATATGGTATACTTCATATTGACCATTGACAATGACCATTAATGTGGGAAGATAAGTTAGGAAGGTTTCTCATGTACAAGTTTGATACAAAGCTGTTCAGAGAGCTGCTGATGTCAAATGTTTCAGAGCCGAGGACAAAACATTCAAGAGTACAACAAATAACAAAATCTGCAGTGCGTAACGATGTAAGTGTAACCCTTTTACTCTTTAACTTTACAACTGAAACCACATCTTTATCTTTCTAAATTCCAGCAAGTACTTGTCACATTTTTTGAACTATGAAGAAGATATCCATGTTAAACACCATCTGACAGGATTGATTTTCATCTTTTTCCATCTGTCTTGTGCCCTTTGACCTCTGTTTTCATGAGTCTCATCTTCAGGTCTAACTGACCAAACTGGCCTTCGCACTCTCTGTTAGCAGTAGGCCTCTTGCTTGTTTTACTATAAATTCACCATCAAAATACAGTACATGCTCTGACGTACCCAAATGCCTCTGAGTACCTCTGGTTTGCAGATACCTCATGTGTGTTTTGAAAGAAAACAGATTTGTCAAAAGATATTTCCCAAACTAGGTAACAGCGTTTAAGATTAAAGATGCTATTTCTGGAGTTTCTTTGCTTTGAATTGCACTCTGCATGTTTTCACTGAGCTCCCACCCGCTGGTCTCACACAGTCTCACTTTACAAGTGATGAATAAGAGTCCATCTGCAGAGTCAAACAACTTACTGTATTGTTTACACAGGGGAGACTATTCAGAGAGAACATCGATCAGACCATGAACACATTGAATTCACACTGCTCAATAGCTCCGAGCTATGCTCAAGACAAGAGTGGGTGATGATATAGTGTTTTTCAGCCAAGCAGGACTTGATTTGGTTGATGAATTGGTTTAGTGCTCTGAAAACTTATTGGATAAGCCAGTTGTGTGCAGCAGGTAGTGAATATTTAATGTGTTAAAGAACTTTTGTTATTGAGCTGGGATTTTAGCTGCTGCTATGCAGCTGTAAATGTGCCTCCTTCCTTATTATACTAATGCAATAGGTAATGGAAGAGAAATCAGAAGTCATGTCTCTTATTTATTCATACAAACTTAAGGGTCACTTGGAATAATTAAACAGTGACCAGTTGGGTGTAACAAATTAAATTTGCATATAGATAACACGTTCATGTTTCACAATGGATGATCAAGGATTTGTCAGTGTGTCTGCTGAGAGTACATTAACTCCAGACAATGAGGCATGTTTGCTGTGTCAAACTTTTGCTTTTACTTAAACACCATCATCGGGAGGAGGCAGTGATGTTAACAGGTGTACCTGCTCATTGTTTAGTAATTTAATAGTGTCACAGGCCTACACATTGGTGATTTGTGAGATGGACCAACACATATCAACACTTAACAACTTACATTGTTCAGAAAAAGGTTTATGTCTACTGATGACAAAGACTATGTTAGGGAAATAGTTTGGAAAATGTGTTTATCTGCTTTCTTTCCAAAAGTGAGTAAAGAAGCTCAATATCAATCTGTGCATCATATATGGAACAGCTGTGGTTAGCCTAGCTTTGTATAAAGACTGGAGGTAGAGGTAAACTGCTAGTCCGGCTTTGTCTGAAGTCCAGAAATATGAGATGCAATCTTCTCACCTCACCCTTGGAAATAAAATAACTGAGCTTATTTCCTACTATGTTGAACTATTCCCGGTAATTGGTTTGCTCATAAATGATCCTTGTTTTTTATTCCTTACTTGATTTTATATTTTATATGTATTTAACATTATTAGGTTCATTAGAATTGTCACTTTCTTGAAGTTAAGCAGCATTTTGTTTTGCCAATGTAAATATCATTGAAGTCCACGTATACTTACAGATCACCAGTACTGGTGACACCATGATGTTATTTAGCAATCAGCTGGTACACCTGTGAGCTGATGTTGATTTTAAAGTACAATTGACAGCATGTAACAGCAAACATTCCTCTGCCACTGTTTGGAGTAACTTTACTTGTATGGGCCTTGAATATCAATTGAAGTATTTGTTTTTTTAATGCCAATTTTACTTCAGTCAGCCAACTCATGTGGAGTAGATTATGTACAGCTTTAGTGTTTGGCGTCTAAGCTCTGACCTCGTCACTCCCCACAAGGAAACATTGATCTTGCACAGCAGGGAGTGGGGAGCAACAATACTAACTTTCTTACTTTGATGATATAAAAAGGGGGTGTGACGTCATGATTGACAGCTGTGACAGCCGCTCTCAAACCTCTGTCAGGTGGTGGGGCAGCTGAGGGGGCATGTCATCCCGCTGCCCGACTCTACTGCGCAGACTCCAAATGACGTCACACAAGCAAGATGGCAGCGCCCAGAAAGAAGATAATTTGGCTTCGCTTTTGCATAGCGGTAGGAAGTTGAGACTCGTCGTCCATATTTATATACAGTCAATACTCAGAGCCTACAGGTGGATGCTGATGTGAAGGTGGGGCTTTTGAAATGCTATATGAACAGCAGCGGCGACAGCGCCATAGCGGCAAGCACGCATTTGAGCAGTGTGGTAGTAGGTACATAGCAAAGTGTGAGAAGAGCACTGATGGCTTAAATGCGCCACCATGATTGTAAGGGTTGGATATATGTTACAATTGGGGGCAGTATAGTGTGTGAGTGGGATGGCAGCTCGAGTTGGGCTGCCTGAACTAGCTTGCGGGCGTCGCTTCATTTGTTATGAGTGTTGTTTAATGTATAAAAGTATAAATGTGAGTTTTGTCACAGTTATGAAATTATAGTCATGTTTCATAAATAGTAGAGGCCAATGTTTTGGATTTCCCTTTATACCTGTCACCTTTCCCTCTTTGAAAACTTGGGGTCTACACAATCACAAGAAAGGTTGCTTGAAGGATATTCACTGTCTGAAAATAACCACTACACATCGACCAGGCAGCCTCTCAAATACAACAGTATGCTGGGGAAATGTGTGCTGGTGTTGGGCTGGAAGAGACAGGGTTGTATTTTTAAGGAATGAAAAAATTCAGTGGTTGACATTAGATGAGGAATGGGGGAACGAGTAAAGGTAGACAGGGCTCCAGATAAAATGGCAAAAACTGCAGAAATAATGAATAAAACTTATCATTTCATACTAATGATTGATCGCTTGGCTCGAAAATGGAGAGAAAAGTATCAAACAATTCAGTGAAAACTGCAGAGTTGATTCACTTAAGCCAGGTAAGAAAATAAAATAAGTAGACAAACGGGCAGAGGCATCAACGCTAAGCCCCTCATGCTGGAAAGGTCTAAATAAAGCAGTCAAAGTGGGCGGCCTGAAAGTGCCACTTGACAACACACACATACCAGCACAAAGCAGGGTGGGCTCTGCAGAGGACATCAGGAGAGACACAACAGGATTTGGTATCGCTGCAGGAAGAGTACAAGGCTGAATCTTCTTTGGAATTAATTTGCATAGCATGGGTGAGTTAGTCAGAGCACCGGGAAGACCCTGAGTTTGGTATGTAAAGTAATAACACCCTGTTATTGGACTGAACCAGAGTTAGCAGAAGGGCAACTGAGACAAAGCACTTGTCCTTATAGGCTGGAAATATCATCCATGTGCTGCATTCAGGGCCCTGCTTCTATAGATGCTCTCTAAGGCCAATATTCCTTCTCATAAGTGTGTTGAATTCAGATTTATTATTTGTGTGATAGTAAAAATGGATGGTGAAGTTGGTAAGAATCGCAACAAAAGTAGCTGGAATAATGTTGAATGAACATGAGGTTTTACATCTTTAACTAAATTCATGTGCTTCAAGCAATAGAGTATTCATTCATTCTCCCTGCAGCCACGCTTTGGGCCTCTTATGACCCCAGGTTTCTAATACCACTTACTAGATCTGGTGATTTTGTCTTATTAAATATAGATGAGAATCACATATTAAATATTTGCTGAGGGAAATTGCACATAATAGGTATTGTTGTAAAACTGACAAAGCAATAAATTTTTCATGAAAATCAAGCTGAAAATAGACTACTAATGCAAGTAATTATTTTTAAAGTGATGTCTGGCAAATGTTAAATGTTCATAGCGTCTTACCTTGGCAGGAGCTCTCCAACGGGGCCAGATGAGCTCTGCAGATAAACAGAAGTCTCGGAGGCACGTTAACACAGTGCACACATCATTGAGTAGGACTGAGGGTCTTGGAATATATATGAAATATAAAAAAAAAATTACTGCATATGTTTCACAGATACTCTAGAAGTGATCTGTGGGTCTATATCCAGTGTGACAGTCCAAAACTTGCCAGTGGCACCTCGGTCTCAGACTTCATCTATTTCCACTGACTGAAAGCGAAGTTGAAAAGTTGACTTCATTCAGTGCCCAGATCAAACAGCTGGATGATCTGGACACTATGGTGCTAAATGGTGAGGTCAGTCAAGTTCTTATTGGCTGTGGGAGGTTTAGTGCCGTGCCCCTACAATGCTTTCTCCACCCCTCTGTCATGTGCTCCACTCACACACATGGTTAGAGTAATTCACTACCCAGCCCTATAGTATGTGTGACCCAAGAGGATATCGAATAATGTCTGCACACTAAGAGATAAGATGCTTTCTGAGATGCTGGTTTCCTGCATTAGCTGATTTATCAGTGCTATTCAATTGAATATTGGAAGTTGTGAGTATAGGAAATCCGGTTTACTTAAACAACAGACATTGTTTACCTCAACCACCTGAAAGAATCATTTTTTAACACTTGAAAGGTCAGATCAGGTTGAGCCTTTCTCCTTAACTCCCTGAGGAGCGATTAATGGGTCTGTAATCAGGGCTTGGGAAAGGAAAAGGCAGGGTTAAGCTACAGGTTATTCAAACAACATGTACTTGCAAACTGCCTTCAAACTTTTGACACCCTTGAAACATTATTTCTCTTGGTTTTGTCGTTTTATGTTGTTCCCCTCATTTTTTTCCCGCTCCAATAAGGACTTTTATCGCTTTTCAAACAGAGGATGCAATAGAGCACCACCTACAATTAAATGTTTTCTCCTGGATTGACATTTATTCTAAAGTACACAGTGCAAAGAATGGAAATGGATTAGAGACAATGGCATTCCTATATGCACGCATGCACGCACGCATACGCATGTAAGCATGTGCGGTATGCATGAAATCTACAGTTTCCCCACAAACGTTGCCTACATGCTTAAAAATTCTAAACACAGGTAGTTTTTGTGAAAGCTCTTACTGCATTTTTTTTCTGCATGCACAGTCACTGTTAGCTGCCATTTCTGCTTTCAATCTGAAAAGGACTCCACTGCTTCTGTCAGATTAAACTATATCACCACAGCATGCCTCTCTCTTGTTTCTCTGATTGTATCTTTTGTGTGAACTGTGAGGGTCTGTACAATCTGAGCCTCTCTGTCTCTATCTCAGTCTCCCTCTGCAATCCCTCTGAGGAAATAATAACATTTTCTGACATGTAGCTGATCAGTGGAGGTACAGAACCTGCTCGCTTTATCAGCGTATTCACTTTCAGTGAGCCAAATCTCAACTGAAAGACTCAGGGAGGGTCAATGACATCATCCTCTCTCCCATCCCAGAATATCTGGGTGTCTGTGGCCTACGTGTCAGACCTGTCGTTGCCCTGGGAGTTAATTGTTCTAATCCTATTGTATAAGCAGTCAGGAACCAGAGAAGTTTCTGACCAAGGGGACATGCTTGGTCAGGGGCCAGATGAATAAAACAGTGTGTACACACAAAGCCAGAAATATGCATACGCATTCTTTTCGTCATATTTATAAAGCCGTGCGTATGCATGCTTCTGTTTTATACATCTCAGTCATTGAGGAACTGGGCGTATGTGAAAAAGTCTCATTTCCACTCCCACAATTAGCCATAAATGGATGAAAATCCGTACGTGTGCATCGTTCTGTTTTGTAAATCTCAGTCATTGAGGAAATGGGCGCACGTGTGCGAGCCTCATTTCTGCTCCCACAATCAGCCATAAATGGATGAAGACACACCCTGAAAAAGAAAGAAGAAGTGCAGTTTCACCAATTGTGTTGCACCAGCAAAGTTCTCCAACAGCAGTCATTATGCGTGACCATTACACACGGCTGTGCGGCTCTTTATGTCATTAATTCATTACTTGGACCTGTAAACCATCATTGGCAGTGATATCTCAGAGATGTAATCAATGATTAGTTTGTAGCGCTCATATCTAAACCAACTTTACAAGGTGTGACACAGCTAAGGATAAAATAGATAAATGTTAAGAGCAAAATAAAATGTTGACTCCTAACTAAATTGAAAGAATAATAAAATTAATCACACTAAAGTAATTAATCAATCTTACTTTATAAATGCGCCTGCACAATCAGTGCAGCTGTTATCAACCAAAACAAACAATGTTTTACTAAAAGATTCCGTCCCTCACTTTATTTCATCTCCACCTCATCACATCACCTTCAGATCACTTTAGAAAAACATGCGTATGCCTGGTCTGAAGAATGCGTGAGATGCACACATATTCACCACACAATTAGCCTCATTCACAAGCAGTGTGTATGCATAAATCTGTGCTTAAACCGTGCGTACAAACGTTTTAAGCACAAATCTGGGATTCATATTGTTCTTACCTGAATTTGTTCTTACTCTGCGAACAAACTGTCTTAGACCATATGTACGCAGAAATCAGAAACATCCAACGGTCTTAAAAAATGATATAGTCAATATTTACTAAATGTAAACAGAATATTAGTACCACAATTATTTTAAAAAAATGACTGGGCCTAAATATACAACATCTAAAAGTGTGAAATTGCTGATAATACACAATTTATTTACTAATTATAAGTTAATAGCTAAGACATTGTAATCCATAAATCATAATCATGTATGTAATGAATTTATTAATATATTAAAATTGTCCTGTTCCCACTTTTAGATGACAATAGCTTATATATCAGAGTTTCCATATTGGAATGTGAGACTGATTAATTTCCCCCATCAGATTTGGCCGTCATATCTGCAGCCGTTTAACCAGCAGCCTGTTCAGTGTCCTCACAGTCTGACACTTCAATAGTGGCACAGGGAGGGGCGCTCTGCTTTCATGGCCTGTTGTAGACAGAGATGAAACAGGATACACACTTGGCGCAGCAGTGGAGATTTATTTAGATAAATTCCACAGATCTACACATTTACCAACTTTTTATTTTGTTACGGACATACTGTGTGGTCGACGTGCAACAGATATGAAGGCTGTATACAGGATTCACAATCAGGCTCCAAACGGTTGTGCCAATGACATGTTTACCAGGCAAATCTGCTTTTTCTGGCCTCTACTTCTGAAACTATTGTTTGCATTTCACTAGCAGTAAAGATTTCCTACATTTTTATCATCATGGCCCTCTTTGCAAAGAGTGACAGTTCTCTCCACTGCTGCACTGATCCAACAGAGCTTTTCTTATATAGAGAAATGGGAGTGTGGTAGTATGCTAATTACCAATAGTGGAAACGAGCCTGTCAATTTATAATGAGTAAGATTCACTAACATACGCATGGTGGTAAGAACAAAATTGGCAAAATTTCTAAGAATTGAAGGAGTAATAGTTAAAATTTATGGTCTTAACATTAATTAACATTAACTCATATCATTGAGTTATCAAGGATACTTTGGTGTTTTTGTGTTGAGAAATGTTAAAGATATCATTAAAGAAGATTATGAAAATAAAATGCACATTTTTCACTAGAAATGATATCAAAATACATTTTAATGCTGAAACTATCTTAAAATATTGCATTTTCCACTGAAAATAAGATCAATGGCAGCCTTTTTTTTATGCAGAAACTTAGCAGTCACGTGACAGCACATGCCTGATAGCAGGCCTTCTGCACCCACTGGGCTCCATCAGCATTGGCTCATTGAAATAAATGGGTGATAACAGCCTCCTGAACCTACTAGTAAGTTAGTAGGCCCCTACTAGCCCATATATTTGGGACAGATGTGTGATAACGCCTATTCAAAAGGCTGATAACAGTCAAATTGGATGAATTGCCATCATGGTCCCCCAAGGATGAAGCCTATACTGATTAAGGTGATGATTTCCCTCTACTGCCACCTTGATGTTGACATTTTTAGTCTTTGATGACATGTCATAACAATTATTGGATGGATCGCCATCACTGACTTTTCCCTTAGCTCCACCATGAGGTTAAATTCGTTATTGTAATGACATGTTGTTTTTTTGTTGACCCCTTACTTTTTCACCTAGCAGTCAAAAATTTAATTTGTCCAATAATTTGGTCATAATAGTTATGACCAAATACCCGCAGAACTAATTACATCCCATCAGCATTAGCTGTACTTTGTGTTTGTTGCTAATCAGCTCATGTTAACATGCTAACATGCTAAAGAACAGCCTCATAGCATGGCTGTACACTCTTAGTCTTGTGTATTCATGCTAGCTTGGTTTGGTTCATGGCTCAGTGGCTGGGAAATACTGCCGTAAAATACCTTATAGCATTTTTAGAGGGATTACAACTGATTAACTCAGCTATGTGAAACACAGCTCCTATGCAGTATAATAAGCTGCAGTGCTACAGTGCTTTAGCCTCCATTCTCAATCAAAATAGGACATTCTTAGTCAACATGCACCACCAGTGTTCTTTGTTCATTACTGTGATTGATTTCCAAGGAGCTGCCTTGTTTTCAAATGCAACGCTTTGCTGTATACTATACCCCACCTCAGTGAGTGTACAGCATGTACTTCTTTTTACTCAGATATAACAAAAGAAATGTGATCTGCCATATAACAAAAGCATGAGGTGTAACATAAAGTTATTTTAGAAAAACAACACCAGCAGTGTAACCAGGAACCAGATAAACATTGCACCACCTCCGGCTTCAACTAGACTGAATGTAATTGCTCCATGGCCTACAGGATTGACACTCACAGGTCAAAAGTCAGTGGCAATTACCTTTTGCCCAGGCAGGGTGGTACAGATGAAAGTGAAGTAAATCCTGGCTCGCTGGACCGAGAGAGAACGGGGTCTTCATATGGGTCATCGTGAGGGCTGAATGTTGTAAAAGCCAATTAGCTCACACATACAAGTAGGGAAACATCTATTCCATTTAGTGGCTGAGCTAGAGATTTCACCTAAAAAAGGCCCTATTGCACCCCTGCCTCAAGCACACATACACATACAGTTTTCCCCCTCAGGACAGAAAAGCCTTTTTTTTTATTTGCTGCTGTGGACTGAGACCAGACAATACAGTCACTGTGACTCTAACACAGAAAGTGACTGAAGCTCTGTCCAGCTCCAGCTTCGACAGCGATGCATCATTTGCTCAAGAAAGCAGTTAGGGGACATTAGTCTGAATCAGGCGGCAACCTCCGGGGCTGAAAGCTGAAGCCAATGACTGCAGTTCCCCGAATGGCCACTTGAGGCTGGCTCCAAAAGCGAGTCAATCCTCATAGACCCCTATATTAAAATGCCCAACTTTAGCAGAAGTAAACATGTTTACAGCCTGGTACAAAAAATGGTTTTGGTCTCTACAGCTGATTTCCCTGTTCATGACAATTGTACGGAGGGGGGTTATAACTCACCCATTTAAATTTTATTCTGTTAATGCATAATTGCATAATTAAGGACGTGGCCGCTTTGCGTGACAGGTCACCAGGTCGCTTGTTTCAGCAACCAGGCTTCATTTGACCCGCCTCAGCTTCACCTCATTGCCCATTTTGGATAAGCCAGGAGTTAGGCGGAGTCAGGCACTGCCAAGATGGCAACAGCCAGAACCACTTTGAGCTTCAAAACCACTCTTCAGAAACCGATGGGTGACGTCACAATGGCTACATCCATATTTTTTTATGGTCTGAACGGCTTACTAAAGGATGTAATGCACTTATAAGACCCTTGAGACTCGAGGAAACACACTCTTCACACGGCAATACAATGCACTTAATTATCCTGGAGGTGTGGCACCTGAACTAGGGTCATATACAAAACTAAGGTTACATATTTTACCAACTTTTGAGTACCAACTCAAGTATCAAGTGTCAAAAACTGTCAAGTACCATAACTTGACGCTGAAGCTGATGCTGAAATACCTGAAAATGCAATGTCAAAAGTCATTACGGTATCAGTACTGAAAGGTATCATACTACTGACATAAATGAAACTCAAACCCAGCCTGATACAGAACCTGATTTCCAATTATTCATCTTCATCTTCAAACTTTGAATTTTATGTCAAAAGCCTGATGTCCATTGCAATTATAAAATGATCCGGATCATGTATTCCTATAACTGACGACTGTGTCAACAGTTACAACAGCCAGCTATTTTCTACTATACACCTGAGTGCATTAATGCCATTACACAGTTTAATCTTTCTAATTTGCACCGTGTTGTTTGGCTAAACACAAGGGTGACTGTGCATCCTAATGTGAGCAAAAAGACCAGCATGCAGGTCCTCTGCCAGGGCCTCTGGATCATGCACTGAAGGCATTTTATTAAATTACAAAGCATTTTGGAGAGCTGTTTGAATGCATTGTTACATGTCACAGTGTATTTCAATGTTATCGCACCCGTTTTGAGACACATATGGAACACAGTGATATACACCAGTGGGTGCCACAAAAAGAGGCCAGTGAAAGGATCGGAAACTACAACTCTAAAGAGGTTTCTGATAAACACCTCAGTCACACAAGCTTTGTTTTGATCTTTTGTTTTGTTTACAAGCCTCCTCCCCTTCCATCAAACACACACACAAACAAACACACACATGCTGTATACTCTCTGTCTTCTGGAGCACTTCAAGCGCTCCTTTGTGCTGTCAGTATCCGGCAACACAATGCCTCCTGCCATAAAGGCTTCAACCTCGGTCCACTATAAGTTGTGTTGAACCGAGGGCATGTGTACTGCCCTAGACAGATTTTCTCTTGCTCTGGACAGGTCTGTACACCTGTCATGCTTGCACAGTTTTCCTGTGCTCCCATAGGAGAGAGGATGCTTCCAACCTCAAATATAATCTGCCTTTCCATTTTGGGATGTTGTGGACACTGGTTAAGAAAACTAAAAAACAAAATTCCTTTTAATTCCAATTTAGCTGGTTGTTTTGTTTTCCCTACATGTGCCTATAGGGATTCAGTAATGATCAAGCTCACAAAACCCTTTAATAAACACATTGGGTAAGATTCATCATGCATAGTTTTCAGGACATAAGCAGGGTTTTCTTTCTTTTGGGTAGGATAATGTAAGAACACATATTTTTACACATTACACAAAAATCAGCAATATTAATGTTTCTGCCTTGACAGACTATTATTTTAACAGGATCAACAAAACACAGTCAGATAGAGGGATGCATGAATTCATTCTTCAGTCTGGTCAGTTAAACATAATTTCATAAAACATATTTTTACATGAATAAAATTTCCCTCTTTCTAACCTAAATCCCACAACAAAGAACATGTATGTTAGTTATTAAGTGTTTTAGCCTCAGTATGTTCTTTGCTTTAGGTCTTTGTTGTATTATCTTCAATATTCTCTGTTTTTGCTCAGTTTTATCTATAACTGTCTCCTGCAGCTCCAACAACCCATTTTTTTTTCTATGGGGATCATTAGAGATTCAGCTAATCTAAAATAATGTAATCTAACACACAAAGCAAGCACACAGAATTTATTCAGTTCTGGAGAAATAAAAAAAAAAGTTAAAGATCCCTCCAGACCCGATATGGTTTTCCCACAAAAAAAGTTAATTGCCTCGTTAAAAAATCTTAAAATAACATCTACTCCTTCTCATTGAAAATCAAGAAAAATCTATGAGTATGCAAATATTTTTAATTCCAAAAGTTTAACTGCTGGATACAAGATGTGTGTAAATTTCATGTTGGACCACAATTTGCCTCCAAACCAGTTGTCACAAATGTCACAAATCATGCTTGTAGGCCAACGCCTTAAACCCAGATATAAGGCGAGCACAGAGAAACTTTCGTCCTTCAGCAGATGAATGTGAAAACAGTCTTCCAATGTCAAACTCTGCATAGTGAAGCTCAAACATCCAAGACACATTTTTGACTGGAGGGGGACTTTAAGATGAGTTAAAGTCAGTTTATCTAACAGGTCTTTTCTTCTTCTGCGGGGAGTGTACAGTACAGCCTAGTGGAGATTTGTCACACATCAAACACTCAGCAGAGCAGGTTCCTGTGTAAACAGATGAGGTACCTATGGCAGGGCATGTTCCGCCATCACAGGGGTCCCATTGTTTGAAGAAGGAGCATTTTAGGAAATGATGTGAGGACCCCTGCTATAGATGGTCAGTGATGTAGACTGAACAAGTGAGAAAGGGCAACAAAGTCCCTTTTAAGTTTAGCTTCCTGCTCCTTTCTAGACTGCAGTTAAAGTATTGGCTTTTGTCCATAAACAATAACAACACATTCTAACTGTATCATATATCATTTTAAAGTATGAATAACTGCCACATTGGAAACTGTTGTCACAGCATTGGTTGTTTGATCAAACAATCTATGTATGAATTTTCCTGACAAGGACCTCTTGTGGCTGCGTGAATAATGATTGTTGTCTCTCAGAGGCAAATGCAGAAGTAGCATGACGTTGTTATATGATGTTGATGTAAAACCTCACAAGGAGGAGGTGCACAAATCCTCAGTCAACAATCTATATTGGTTTTGTTCAAACATGACCACAATGTTTCCATCACCTTAAAAAAATCAAGTAGTGTTCGTTGCCTGAACGTATCCAAACAGAGGTAACAGATCAGAAGATCAGAAAATGCTCACATGTGTTTTAAACGACTAATGAACAAAGTTGTCCTGAAGATTGTGGCACTTGTTCAGAAAATGGTCACATCAGTCCTTTTGGAAGGCAATGACAAACAATTTGTTTTGTCATTTAGGTTGCAGGACTTATTGGAGCATACAGATCTGAGACAATTAGCCATTTAATTGGTTGATCAACAAAAACTTAAAAGTTAATTTTGATGATCAATGAATTGTTTAAGTCCTTTATCAAGCAAACATGTCACTTATTCACTGATTTGCTGCTTTTTATATTGCTGCAAATTCAACATCTGGGTTTTTCAAAAAACAAGAAACCTGAAGACATCACCTTGGGCTCAGAGAAATTGTGATGGACATTTTTTAGAGTACACAATTATAAATATAATCAATGTAATCAAAACATCTCTGAGGCATCATATATATTTAAGAGACAGTTGAATGCCTTTAGGCTTTAATAGTATTTATAACCCCAGTGTTTCCTTGACTTGGAGCTGTTTTGAGTTGTGAACATGTTCTTTCCCCTCTAACCCCTGTGGTGCTGCAGGAAGGTGGTTGTAGTCATTAACGTATCTGAAATACAATTGGAGAAAAGGGGCTGAGGGGTGGAGGCACGAGGGCTGGAGAGCAGGATTCGAGGTAGGCAGGCAGTAACAGGAGAGCTGTTCTGCTACTTTGTCCAACAGCACGGAGAGCTGACCTTGAGGGGAATGGGGAAAATTGACAGGGGGGAGAGCGGTAACAAGGGCCAGCTATATATCAGGGAGGCAATTTGGAGCGGTTTATCCGATGAGGGTCAATTCCTGCTGCAGTACCATAGATCAGAGTTTTCAAGCCTGAGCATGCCTTCATGGGAAGAGGCTAGGATAGATCCATTTTTGAATGACTGAGCCGCTGATCAAGCCCCAGCAAATCACTCACACAAAACACAGAAGAGTGGGGTAATCATCAGGATTTGTGATGCAGGAAAATGTGTATCAGCAGATTTATCTCCTGCTATTTGTGGCCTTGACGCTCTGGCTCTGGTCCAAATCAAATCTTTTTTAAGAGGCAATTTCGCAATGTTCCCTTCAATTATTTTACATATCAAGGACATGGAACAGGTTATTATCTAGAGGATACAGGCATTAATGTTATTATTATTGCCGGCGATAAAAATGAATACCCTCATTTATGACCAAAGCATATTCCTCCTCTGTATAGAAAAGATATCAAAGATCAGTACTAAATCTGTCAACATGTTACGGTGCAATGCCAAGAGAGGGTAATTTTACAGATGCCTTTACTCTGTGTCTGACCTTTTCTATTACTGCTTCTATTTTGGATCACTGTCTCTCTGCACCTCTGAGACTGGACAGATGGCAGGTCTATTGAGTGATAAAATTTGAGAGACAAGAGCACTGTTACACCACGAGACTCTTTGGCTCAGGCCCTGGCTTCAGTCTCGGCTGGAACGAGCACATAACTCCACCCCAACATTTGAATTTCCCTTCATTATCTTCCCCTCCTGCGTGACCAACAGACTGAGCCCAGCTCAGATGCTCTGCAGTTTTCACAGAGTGGCAAGTTAATAAAATGTAGATGGTGAGTTATACAGGGCATCCGCATGGATATTGTTCAACACTGAATGGAATGCTGTGCAGGAGATGAGATTTTTCTAATATTAAATAGTTATAGCAAGTAAATGTGAGACTCAGAAATGTAATAATATATTAATGAGTGAGGACATCTTGTGGACAAATATTATTATGCAACATGTTGAAGTTTCAGATGCAAAACTTGACAAGAGGCCTAAAAATGCTTTAAAAATAAGGAGAAAATTCTATCTCAAATGTTATTTTAATCTTCCGAAAGCTTCCTTTTTTTTCTACATGCTTATCAATGGGTATGGTGGCATAACTTGGTCCTTCATCCTCTCACTAAAATCCTGAAGCAAACTGCTAAAATGCAAGTCTTTAAAAAATTTATACCAGAATATAAACAATTAGCCCTTCCTTTAAATAGGTTATGGTCATGATACTTATCACACATATTATTATTATATTATATTATATTATTATAGACTTATCACAATAGATATCAGCTGACAGTTAGCATGGTCAAATGGCATTGTTTCATCTGGATCATTATCTGTTTGCTCTAATGGCAAGCCAGGGATTTGTATGCCAATGGTATGGGAATGTCTAAAGGTGAAAGACCTAATTTGTGAAACTCTTTCAACCATTGTTGGTGTTTTAATTCCCTTGCTGCCAAAAGTTTTGCTGCTGAATGATAGCACCAATTTAGAGCTATCACTACCACAAAAGCAGCTGTGGCTATAGCTGGTCTCACAGCAGCTAAACCAGTTGATAAAACTACATTATCCAAGTGGGAATATCCAAGTTACTTTTCTTGAAATTAGTGTCTCTTATAGGTTCTGCAGGAAAAATGCATGGCACTAAAATCTAGGGAGCTGCATTGATGAAGATCAGATCAAACCTGCTTGGGGCCACAAGTATTAATTTGATTTAACAATTTCTTTAAGGATACTCATACTTAAAGGAATTGCTTTGTATTATTGTTTTTATGCTTTATATTTATTTGTATTTCTGCCATATATGCCATGTGTCTGAACATATTGATAGCCCCCTGCACAAATTGTGAACAAACATTGCAAGTTGATATCATCTATCATCTATCTATCTATCTATCATATAGAGGACAAGAAGGAGATAAGCTACTGCATGTTCCATTTTCTTTAAAGATACAAACCAATAAAAAAAATCATCATAAAAAATGAGAAAAATCTGAGAAATGCTAATTTTCTTAAACATACAGTACTGCATGGCCACATTTTACATTTTCCAGCAGCTATTTTAGTAGTGAAGTGCCCATCCAAGAGCTGTACAGTTTTAAACTGTTCTATCTTATTATAATTCAAATCTCATCATTGCGTGACTGCTTGGGTCAATGACTCATTCATTCCAGTTAGGTGTTGGTTTCAACTGCATCCATTAGTGTCTGTGCAATGCCATGGCTCTGTCGCAAGAATTTATCCAGGGTTTAGTAAATCCATTTATCCATTAATTCATAACTATAACGCTTTGTCAGCTTGAGGACCAAAGTGTATACATTGGACTAATACCTAATGAAAGCACAACAAAACAGAATCAGGGCCAGAAATGGTTGGATGAGCCAGGTACATTACCGTAGAGATCATGAGAGAATATTTATGCAATGTGGTTCAAGCTAGTTGGTTCCCTGCTGATAGTCTACAGGATTTTCACTGTATGCCATCATAAGGCAGATATACTACACAGTCGACAATGCATTTTCGCATCTTATCTTCGCTCTGCTCATTTTCCGCTTGAGGAAGTTGGGAAAATTGACTTAGAATTGCTCCATGCAAAGTAGCTGTACTTTCCACTCACATGGTTAGACACAGGGCATCAGAGTGTGGCGCAGGTATGCATGGTTTTCAATAAGGCTCCGTCGCACAACACAAGGGACCCAGAGTGTCCGCGCTTGCAAATAAAAACCATCAGCACTCACGCTCTCATTAATGTACTGAAGTGTGTGGAGGAATTTAAGATGCAGCCTCTTTCCCGTGGAGACACATAAAAAATGCTGTGTATGCCCGAGTAAAATAATGGATTATGCAGCCAAAGCGCTCCTTGGGCTCCGTCTGAAACACAATTTGTTGACTAGTTAGAAAGGATGACACAGTTGTTTAAGGTTGTCTTTTTCTTATACATGTGGGTGTAGTTCTTTGGATTTAAAACCATCTAGATATATACAACAAATTCCCTCATTGGACTTTATTTTAACAGCCCACTCTTTGCACCCTTTACTGCAGCAGACAGCATAATAATTTGATTGAAACCCTGAATGCTTCAACACACTACTGTAACAATACAAACTGTATGTAAAGGTTCCTTCAGCAGTGTGTGTGCTTGTCCTCTTAAGCTAACAACTGGTAATGTGCAACACGGCCACATCCATCATAATAATTTCACATTTTTCAGAGAATAAAAATGGTAATGTTGAGACAAACAGAGTAAACAAAGTTCTGAGGAAGTGAAGAAGCCTGTAATACAATTGCATTTGCATTTCATACATCTGTTTCCATGACAGGTACATACAATCCTTTATTTCTGCCTTACAGAGCTTTCTCTGAATGCTAATTCTGCCTTGCCATCAGAGGCTTTGTCAGGAAAGGTATGTAGGCCTGGACTGCCTGAAAAGCTCCTAATGAATAATTAATTGGTGTCACTGCAGTTAGGGCATAATTTACACCACCATTTCACAGTGATTTTGTTAAGAACTGGGAGCTGGTTGGCCAGTCAAGTTGGAGTCCATGCAATATTCATCAGAGAAAAGATGCATGGGACAACAGCTCATAGCCTGAGGATTTATTTGGAAGCAAGCCTAGGTCAAAACCTAGTATATGGCTGGACTATGTATGAAATGCTAGAGGGCTTTTAATTTGAAACAATGGATGCAGGACGGGCTTTGACTGAAGCCAATTTGACATAGAGCCTTTCTCAAAACCACATACTTCAAGTTCACACTTGTGTACTTGGTAGTTCGGACTTGGCAAGTTTGACTCAGTAGTATAAATGTCAGAGGATGGGAAGATGCAGTATGAAGATGCAGCTCAGCTTCAACACAACTACTCGACTGTACTGTTGCAACTCAAAGCTCCACTGACACTTTTTTTCTCACAAAAAAATAACCTCACTGACAGAGAGATGCAGTAAATGATGTTATTCAGTCTGTAATGTAGCTATAATAAAAATCCAAACTGTTATGTAGCTTAATAGAATAAAACGAAATTTAATATAGACTGATATGTTCACCTTAATACATTTATATTCATTGAAATATGGCGGTATCTGTACATATAGAGCCGTAGAGGCAGTGCTGTTGTTTTGTCCAGTAACTCAGACAAACTAATGTGGCAGCTACAATTATTAGATTTCATCCGTGAGGCCAACATTGATCTTCCAAAAGGAATTATATTATATATCAAAATGCTATGGAGACATTAGAGCCAGCAGTAAATTACCAAAGAGCTGCACAGATCAGTAACTTCATCACTCAGTCAGTCAGTCAGTCACGTACAGTCGTGTTTGTAGGGCTGGCCCCACTGTTGCGGTCCAGCCAAAAAAAAAAGCAATGACATCAACAAATGCCACCCTCTTATAAAAGCCTGGCACGCTTCACAGCTTCTCCAGCCTGTGTGTGGTGGATTTGTGGCAACCTTTTTGTAGGAGGCCAAATGGCTTAAGAGGAGCTGTTCTCATACCTCATAATGCCACAGTGGCCTCCAGGGAATAAGGTAGCAGAATGGCAGCGCAGGGCAGGAGAACAGTGAATGCACCACCATGCATGCTGGCACATACTGTATGAGTCTATAAGTTACCCAAAAAATGTTTCTACATTCAGAACTGGAATGCTATTACTACTACTGATAATAATTCAACCCCAATCACCAAAATATAAAGACTCAAAGAACCTATTTAGTCAATCAGCTTCTTACTATAAATGATAGTGTCCTACATGAGCACACAAGTTTCTGTCAAAGTCGGAATAGTTTTAGTTATTTTACATAACAAATTTGTGTCTTCTCTGTTCTGAGAACAGTTCAAACAGTTCTGATAAAGCAGAAAAACTGAACAAACCGAATCTTTAACTATTATTAAAAGGAAAATGTTGACTGTTGCTTATTTAATCATGAATATGTACATACATGAAAACATAAACATAAACTATGTTATGTTTTAGGACAACAATCAGGTTTGCTTGAGTAATTGTGCAGCCGAACTCTTTTAAATATGAGCTGTTTGGTTTTGGTTGATGGCACAACACATCAGGTAGAATTTTAAAAACAGTTTTTTATGGTCTACTGACCAAATTGGTTCACTGTAAATGTCACTGTTCATATTTTGAGAGATGTTAACAAGCACAAGGTGAATATATTGGGCATACACTCAACATCTGACCCTAAGGTTTTCCTAATAGGATTACACCCTCATAAACATAATCGAAAGATGTTGCTGCTGTTGATCTTTGTTTACATATATGTAGATATATGCTGATTAAGCCTATCACCACTAGATAAATCTCTCTGTATTTCACAGTATACCAGAGTTTTTAAGCTGTTGTCGGGTTTGACATTCTTGCACTGGCTGATTGAATGCGAGTGGTTAGCTCTCTGCTAACTTGAAGGGAGATAAAATAATTTAATCGTTTCCTTCCTTTCCTAGACTTTCCAAATGTTATCGGACCGAATGGATCAAATTCTGATAGTGAAACGAGTCATTTCACAGGGGTTGTGTGATGCTAAAAACAAATTATCCGCTGTTTTTGCAGTCTCAACAGTAGTGATGGAGTAGGATATGGCGGAGGCTATGATGTAAGCACTTGTCAACAGTGTTTTTGTAAGTACTCTCACTGCCAGAAGGAAGAGACAAAAGTCGAGCACTCCAGCTTTAAGGATTGTCTCCCCCTGGTGCATAATTAAGGCTTTTTACAGATTCTCTCATGCATCATTTTGTCATTGTACATGCAGTATCTTCCTATTGCACATTTGTCAAAATGTGTATTACTTTAAGACCAATTCTGTGTGTTTTTAAGTCTCTGGGGAATATTTTGGGATTCTCTGGTTTTTCTTTTTTTTTTTGGTATCTTGTGATTATGGAGCCTCATTAAATACTTGTCCTGAACTATATAAATACAATAAATCATGCTGGGAAATACTAACACTAATAATACCTACTACAACTTCAATAAATCTAAATTTAATGTTGCATTCTCTGCCAAAACAAGCTTTAATTTCCTTGTGTGGTCTGAGATCAATACAATTTATCTCATCTGATGGAGTGAAATAGATTCCCCAAAGTTTTGTCAAAATCAGATCAGCAGGATTCATTTAATCAAAAGCTGCTCTCTAAATTTTCATTGATGAATTAAAATCCAGATGTTATTTTTTGAGACAAGCAAATACAGCTTCATGACTAACTTGTTCTGGTGAACTAGCCAAACCCTTCACACAGGAAATACCACAGAATGAAACAATGTTTTAATGCAGTGAACATCTGTATGCAGGCAGGAAAGGTGTGTAGGCAGGAAGGATGAAATATTCATCAGTTGCTGTCTTTTGACAATGAAGCTACATGACAATGGTCTCACTTTCAAATGTCTGAGGTGCACAAATCCAAAAGGGAACTTACCTTACATAATTTCTGCTTGTTTCATTCAGTGCTCGAGTGCCAAAGTGAAGTAGACACTTGAAATTCAACAGCACAATTAAATGAGAGGTTAGTGAATCACCATGATAAAAAACACTGCCCTTGAAAAAGGCTCACCTACAGAAAAAAAATACATTGTATGTAAATATGGGAAAAGCTCCCCATCAATATTTAATTTTCTGGCAATGTAGCACAGAAGATAAAAATAATGCTTCCTTCAAGTGAGGACCTCCTTATGAAATCGGGGTAAAAGCTATTCTGTGTTATCAGATTTCCTATGAAGCCCAGCACTTCTTTTGAATTGCATCATCTTTTATTTAAATGTCAAGATCTGGCTTTCTGGTGCTGGTGTTAGATGATGACTCGAGCTTTTCACAGCTTGCTGAGATCAGGTAGATGAGGTGCACCAGAGAATTGGATTTGATTGAACTTGGAACACAAAAGGTCATTGTAAAAAAAAAAAAAAAAAATGCAGATTTTACACATTTGTTATATGAATGTTTTTTGTTTTCTCTGTCTGATATACCATACTGGGGATTGTTTCCTTCCAGCAATAAAAATTCACTCTGACCTTAAATCCATTCAATATCTGACATCTGTCAACAAACAGGATCATTTTAAATCCAGAACTAATCTCTACTATCAGTTTCTAAAAACAATGACAGGTATCACACATTGCCTCAGTGTTTATGGTCTCGCAAATCAATTTTGAAAGGTCAGATTAATATAAACAGTTCACATGCAGAAAGAAACAAACTGAGAATAATTTGTGAGATAAACTGTGGTAGCCTGTCTGTCTGTTAGCAACTTGATGCTAACTCCAAAAACAACAACAACAACACAAACAAAAACAAAAATCAAGCATGAAAGCTGATTTTTGACATTGGAAATAGTAAACAATCCCAACTCAAAGTCTACTTACCAGCTTTTTTGGACAGCTTTCAAACATATCACATGGTCTTTATCAGCAGATGGAAGTTTACTCAGTTGCCCTGGAGATGGATCCATAGCTGGTGTCATTTCATCCGTAGCACTTTTAGGACTCCATGACAACAGATAAAGACCAACAAAAACAAACAAACATAAGAACAATGCCTGTACAGAATTCCACTCAAAAAGTCCCAACCTCTCTTTTGAACAACAAAGTTATTTTTAAAATTTTTACATAGTTGTGGTCTTAAGTAGATAATTTCTCTTCTTATTATTTATTTTTTTTTTATTTTTATAAACACTGTTCATTTAAGTGGCTTGAATAGAAGTAGGTTTAAAGGATCCTATTTTTTTTTTCATTTATCTGATTCAAATGAGACATTCTGAAAAAAGGTGAAGAGACTCTCAGGAGTGTCACTATGAGTCATGAACATATGATAACAAAGGCATGAGTATCCTGCACTTGTCTACTCATGTAAACCAATAATACCATCATTTCTTGAACAAAGAGAAAAATGTCAAGAGTACCAGCGAGCATATACTGTATATTCAGCCTTCCTTTGTAATGCAACTCTACAACACACAAAAAAAGATGTACTTCTGGCATTTCAAACCAGGAGCAGATTGAAGATGATCTGATGGTGGCCTGCGCTCTCATGTCAACATGAGTCAATAATTCACTGGTTTGACTGAAAAGAAGAGATCCACAGGGATGATTGTAATAAGTGCTTCTGCCTCAACTGCATTACCTTACCACATAAGGGATGTTTTTGTTAAAAATGCCCTTTTTGATGCTTTTAAAATGTCTTTTTTGGATGGTTTGAGAGGAAACTGGAGGCGATTACAGTCTCTCCAACCTTCCTAAAAATGTATAAACTATGAAACTGCTGTTATCTTTGCAACAAATGAGTGTGGAAAAAAACTACATTGCATTTGAGACCCTTGTGATAAATGTGCTGCCATCTACAATGCAATCTTTTATCTCATGGCTTTGTTTTAGGAGCAAAAACCCTTTAATTAAAAGGTCTTGTGCTGATGTGAGATGTCAGTGCTGATGCAAAACTTGCATATTTTTTTGCAGAGTCCAGGACAAACAATACAAATGTTCCTTGCTTGATACTTCTGCTACTACTTCAAGAAAGTTGTTTCTCTACAAATCACAAACGTTGACAAGCGTACAACAGTAATGCCTTTGCTTAATAAGGATGACTGTTGGGATCATATATGAGGTAGTTTATGGACTGAAAAAATAAATGGGTCCACTACGCGGCATACTGAAAGTTAATGTGTTGTTCATTAAAGGGACCAATAGATCATGAGATGTTTGCTGGTATGCACACATGCAGATGGGATTTTATGAGCAGGGAAAACTCAGTAAAGTCAGTGTATTATTCATTGAAGCTTCACCTAGGTAGGATTTTCATGTAAACATGCACCAATATCACATGGATGTCAATGGTGACACCACACATTTAACCTATTTTATCTATATTAGAGCGGCAACGATTAGCTGATAAATTGCTTTGTCGTTGATTGACAGAAAATGAACTGGCAACTATTTTTATAATTGAATAATTGTTTTAATCATCTGTTTAGCAAAAATGCCAAGTATTTGCCTCTCAAATGTGATCATTTGAAGCTTTTCTCTGTGATACTTGCAAATAAACTGAATGTCTTTGGATTTTTGGTTGCTGATCAGACAAAACAAGCTATTTGAAGACGTCACCATTGGCATTTTTCACAATTTACTGAAATGATTTAATGATTAATTGAGAAAACAACTTGCAATTCACGTCAAATGAGGTCAAATGAGGTCAAATGATTCTTTCTTCAGCTCTGTCACAGTTCTTCCTACAATTGATACAACATTACCATCATTTGTCACTGGCCCCATGCTGCCTCTTTCTCTTGGACAACCCACTTGTGAAATTGCCAAATTAAACATTTTGGTTTGGCAGACTATTTAGCAGGACTTAAACCTCATTGTCTGTGAGATTTGTGTGCTTTTCCTGCTTACTTGCTCCAGTTTTCACTAGTCTTTAAAAAGGGATGTTGTTTATGTTGATTTGTTGTTTAATAATGATAATAGTTCCCTAATAGTTTTATTTTTACTTTTATTACACAGTGTTATCACTACAGTGTTACTCATAACATCACATGTGATTACTGCGTGTATCATTGAGACGAACAACAAAGTTGTGCATTAATATGCACGTCAAGTATTATGGCTACAAGACTTGAAATATATCCAGAAATGTGTTTGCACCCCAAAAGAGTTTTAATATATGCTTCGGCTGCTGTTTCCTGTATATACTCTAGTGTCCCATGTGCTCAGAAACAAGAATTCTAGTTTTCATGTAGGAAAAACTGGTCTCGGCTCTCATTATCAAACTTTCAATACAAGAGGGTGAGGGGATTTGACATGATTGGCAATGATTTCTTTAACTGAACTGATGTAAGGGTATCAAGGGTGTTGTATAGATTGTAAATCCCCCTAACATGAGTTTGTGATTTTGGGCTATAAAAATAAAACTGACTCCCATTGATAATCTATGAAAACTGATTCTATGCCAGTCTCCATGTGTGTCCTGAACACACTGCAGAAAAATGCAGAAAAACACTGAAAAAGAAAATGCTTTCTAAGACAAAACAGGCGTTCATCCAAATTGGCGTATGTTGACATATTTTTTCATCTGCATCAGTAAATTTGAAGATCCAACAGCCAAACTGAACAAATGTTTTATTATTTAGACTGTGGTGACATCACAGTCACAGACTCAATTAAATTTAAATTTAGGTTTTAAAAACCATTCAAGTAATTCTTCATCATGTCCCCACATCACCTCTTCTCTGCAATGCAGTTTGTGACAGTTTGAGAAATGATCATTTGATTTGGACATTCAGTTTTTCATTGAGTATATCCAGAATTTTGCATATGTAAACATGAGTTTAAAATCCTTTTAAGTTTTGTTTGACTAACATGATGCCAGCACAAGTAAACTTAAACATGCATATGATATCCAGTTATGTTTCGCTAAACCACAGTGAGATGAAACCATTATTATATGTGAGTGTAACATCACCACACTGGAGTGTTGTAGGCAGGGTGATGATGGCGGCAGTCATGGTGAAGGTGATGATGTTGACACAAGTAGGTGTTGTCATACAGACATCTCATTAGGCCAGACCGACACAAAGGCACCCGAGGTGCGACATATTTTTAGGACAAGTGATTCGGTCTGTAAGGTGGTTATTGGCGAAAGCCAGTGTAGTCTGAATTAGATATTGATCCTCTCAGGATAACAGTGTGGAGCAGGTAGTAACTGCTGAACTGTGCCTCATTTCATTGAGAGCGAGCACAAGGAGAACCTTGGAGAAATTCACACAGTCACTTGAGTACTTGAGTTCAACAGCTTTATTCTGACACTGAACAACTGAAATCTCTCATCAAAATCCAGTGTGTCAAACCCAATATCTCAAAAATCAATACTAAATGATTAACTGGAGAAAGAAAAAAAACTTAGGATTGACTACTGGTTTCCTGCATTGACCTTCTATTTATAAGGCATTCTGTATAGCACAACTATCTGTGCTTTAACTCTAAACTTAAAAGGGTTTTTTATATTTTTGGATAGACCAAAAGAGTGTTGGTCTGATCTGATCTGGTCTGATCTGGTCTGGTTCAGAGGGAAAGTTCAGAATTCATCACATGATCTTTGATTGATAATTGATTACTTGAGAGAACGGTGACTTACACTTGGATCTGCAGTATTGAGCTTGCAGTGAAAAAAATATGTTGTTCTGTCTTGTAGATAGTGAGATTACAGAAGAAGTTAACAGGAGGTTGACAAGTCTTCAATAAATTAATTATTTAATTGATCACATTTACTATTAAATTACAAGGCACCTGCTAAATTAACATCTGACTTTGATGGCATTTCTGTTTTTTATGCATCAAGCTATAGAAAGATGTTTTGCAACTACTGATTATTTGCAATGGTGAAAAATGCCATTACAAAGCTTCGATCTTCAAATAGTTTGTTTTGTTAAACCAATGATACAAAAGCCAAAGATATTCACTTTAATATGAAATAAGATAATGGAAAGCAGGAAATTGACGAAGCTGAAGGCAAAGAATGTTCTGCATTTTCGTTTAAAAAATAATTTAAATGACTAATTTATTATAATAATAATTGTTGAATCAACTAATTATTTCAGCTCTAATGTATTTTATTTGTCGAAAGCAGCAGAGGACCTTGAATTAAACCTCAGTGAACACCCAGCACAAGAGGAATGAAAACGATAAAAATGTGTTGAGGGACAAAGACCTGCCAGTGAGGTACAGTGTGTATGAACACTGTGCCTGCGGTGTCAACCCATTTTTTTGTCAAGTAAAATGGAACGATCAGCTGTATCAAAGGCAGTACTAAGATCAAGAGGGATTAAAATAGAGCAATCCTTAACACTGGCAGCCAGTGGTAGATCATTAGTGAGTTTATGGGCAGCTGTTTTGGTGCTGTGAAGGGCTTTATAGTCAGACTGATTAAAAAAAAGTAGATACTTAAGGGGAAACGACTTTTTCTAAAACCTTGAATAAAAGACAGTTTTGAAGTAGGTCTAAATGGTTGAGGTGGGTATGAAGTAGGCTTGTAAGCTTATCACAATAAGTCTTTCCATTTGACAGAAATGAATTATGACAGTAAAGGCTTCTGCACACCTTCAGTTTCTTGTAGACAGGTGCATAGGATGAAATAAGTGAAATTATGATAATATTACCCTGAGATTTACCATTAGCCTAATATTATAATTATTGTCTTTATGGAAGAGATGATTTTGGATAAATTGATTTTAACTTTAATTATATTGTTCAATGTTTGTATATAAGTTGATGTAGTTGCTGTCCATTATAGACTGTGGAATGTCAAGGTGCCTTTTAATAGGCTGAATAATTACAGACTGTGGGGCTGATTGACTCATAGTTCATGGTCCTTGATTGGCCTCACCTGAGCAGATGTTGGCTAAGGCCCGAAATGTTGTATCTCTAATAAGTAAAGGACAATGTGTGGGAATTTGCTCATCTCTTGCCTGCAGAAATGAATTAAAAACTAGAAAGGAGGGATGAGAAACACATCCAAATATTGTTTCAGACCTGCCACTATTAAGGCATTTTGTCAGCATCCTTCAATAACCAAAATGTATTAAAACAAACCTGTAGTTTATGTAGAAATATTTATTTCTTGTAGCATTTCAAAGTATTTTAGCATCTTTATGCTGCAGATGGCTGACTGCCACAAACATCCCCACCCCACCCAAAGTCACACACACACACACACACACACACACACACACACACACACACACACACACACACACACACACACACACATACAGCACATATGTCTTTTCTCCACTGTGTTGATACATTATGAATGAGTCAAGGAACAAAAAAAAAGTTTTGGTATTAGATATTTATGAATATAGGAACTCTGACAAATGTTTGAACCAGTTGCAATCAAAGTGAAACAAATCAGCAATACAAAATGGAAAAAAAAAATATTGTGTTCCCATAATCATAATATCAATTAATCACCAAAATTAAACTTGAGTACAGTCTGGCAAAAACACCAGCCACCCTGTAATAACTGTTTTTGTTTGTTTGTTTTACTTAAAAATCCAGGAGAAATTGAAAATCCCATGGGCACTATAGTCTATCAAGCAGGTCTTTCATGGCCTGTCACACAAGACTTTCTGAAGGGGCCTGTGCGACTGAGATACAGCACAATCCAGCAGACTGCAGCTCCTTGGCTCTGGTAAGTTTATATAAGACATGTTGCCAACAGATAGAGATTGATGATAGCATCTGATGCAATTTACTACATGTCCAGGGTTGCTGGTTCACATTCTGTGGTTAATGGCGAAAGTACAGGTTGCTAAGAAAATCTCCTTGAATCTGTCAGCTGGAATTGAACTCTGAGCTTAAACAGCAAAGCCTGTGGATTGGATTTCTTGTTTATCTGCAAATGCAGATAGGAAAATTCATAGGATTTGTGTAGTGTGTAAATCACTACTGTACTGAGTGTAGGGTACTTCAGATAATTATGCTTACAGGTTAGAAAACATTGAACAGAAGTAAACAGTATTTGCATGAAACATAACTAACAGTCATCATATGACTGGGTATTACAGAAATGAAGAGTTGTATTTTAAGAACTAGTATCAGCCGCTTCTAACTAAACACACTCGCAAGAACAATAAGCGGAACTATCCGTTTTCCAATACAATCAATGTGGCTGGCTTTCCCATTTAGAAGAGGGAGTGTCCACAGACTGGACTTTGTTGAGGAAATGAATCATTAAAATGTGAAAAATTACCGCGTTAACTAGATTAGGCAGGGCAACTTATCAAGTAATCTCTTGATAGGGCATCTGGATGGTGTGATGGATTGTGTGCTGTCTTTTTTTTCAGTGAAATGTATTCTTAATTGCTCATTGCAATTACGCATTGCCACAAAAAAGGCAAATTAGTAGATGTTCTGTTTCCCCAAAGATATTTTTATTTGAATTTGTTTTCAGGCTCCCAGCAGTGTGAGCCGCTCTTTATGCATATCAGATGTGGTATAGAGATTAAAAAAAACCACAGAGACCCTGAAGTGCCATGCAGGTTTTTATATTGTAAAAAAAATCCTCCAAATTTATATTGATAAATGAGCTGATATATTGGCTGACATTAGCTTATTATTATTATTATTATTATTATTATTATTATTATTATTATTATTATTATTATAATTATTATTATTATTATTATTATTATTATTATTATTATTATTATTATTATTATTATTATTATTGACTTTATTTGCATAAAACAATAACAATATTAATCAAAATAGGAACATAGGTCATACAATAGATAAAAACAAACAAACAAACAAACAATTAAAAACAGAAAACACAAAGTGGTCCCAAACTCCTGAACAGCAGTGCGTAAGGAGTGATTCACATAAAGGCCTGTCTGTAAAAGTGTGTTTTTAGAAGGGATTTAAAAGATGAAACTGATTTAGCTAGCCTAACTTCCTCAGGCAGGTCATTCCTCAGTCTAGGTGCCTTAATAGAGGAAGCACAGTCACCTTTAGTCTTGAGCCTCGACTGTGGAACAGCCAAAAGGGCTGAGGATTGTTGACTACGTTCTGGCTTATAGGGGGTTAACGGGTCAGCAATATAGTTTATCTAGGGGCTATACCTTGCCTGACTTTAAAAACAATCAGTAAAATCTTGAAATCAATACTAAATCTAAGTGGTAACCAGTGCAGATGTGCTAAGATTGGGATAATATTGTCTCTACATTTGGTGCCAGTTAAAATCCAGCTGTGGCATTTTGAATAAGCTGAAGACGTGAGAGTGATTTTGACTGAGGCAGGAGTACAAAGAGTTGAAATACTCAAGGCGAGATGAAATAAAAGCATGAATTACCTTCTCTAAATCAGCATAAGATGAAACTGATTTGACTTTTGATATATTCTTCAACTGAAGGAAGCCAGACTGCACAACTCTCTTTACCTGACCCTCAAAAGTCAGATCAATGTCAAAATATCACTTAATCAATTAAGTTTCTGGTCACAAGCTTTATATTAGATGATAAGTCAGTGACATCATGTAATTTAAGATTCCTTGAGTTTGGCTGCCTGAGTTCTGATTTTAATTTTGCTGAAAGCAGAAACTGCAGAAAGTTGTTGGACATCCAATACTTAATGTTCTCGAGACAGTTTCTGAGAGTGTTAAAGCAATTGGGATTATCATGTCTTATAAGTAGATATAACTGTGCGTCATCAGCATAAACTGTAAAAAGAAACATTATGCCTACAAATTATATGACCAAGTGGAAGCATGTAGAAGGAGAAGAGGATGGGGCCAAGAAAAGAGCCCTGTGGAACCCCACAAGTGATGAAGACTTACCTATACTGTGGCAGAGAAAGTTCTATTGGATAATAGGATTTAAACCAGCTCAATGTTAAGTCTGAGATACCTACCCAATATTCAAGGCCTTCAAATAAAATAGTATGATCTACGGTGTCGAGTGCTGCACTCAGATCTAGAAGGATTAAAACTGAGCATTCTCCTGCATCTGCTACAAGGAGGATTGGCTACTTTGAAAAGGGCTGTTTCTCTATGGTGTAGTGCCCTAAAACCTGACTGGAATTTTTTTTTTAAATATTATGATTTAGGTAAGATATTGATTGGGTAAAAACAGTTTTTTCTAAAACTTTTGATAAAAATCGAAGCTTGGAGATGGGTCTAAAGTTAATGAGATTAGACAGATCAAGGCTGGGCTTTTTAAGGAGAGGCTGAACTACTGCATGCTTAAAGCTAGAAGGAAAAGTAGCTGTGGCCAGAGAACTGCTGACAATAGACAGGATACTACACTTGAAATGATTTAGTTGTTTGAAATAGTAATTCTGAGTTGTCTATACTAAGTCAAGAGTACATCTAAAGTAAATCATCAAGTACTCTGTACAGGTTTTATTAGTAACTTAAACAAGTGTAAGGATACTACACTAAATAAGCATTTGTTAGTACAGCATAAAATAACTATTCCACTTAGTTTTTTTTAAGGCAATCAGTTTGCATGCTTTTTTTAAAGTAAGGTTAACTAATTAGAATTTAAAGTGTAGGACCTACAGTGTCAAAGACATATTTTAGAAATTTTGTTGGAACAACATCATAAAAGCAGTAAAACAAGCTAAAAATCCCTCACACTTCTATGTGGAGGCTTCAAGGCTGTGGTTGAGAGAGGGGCTAATGACAGAATATATGCCTTGGAACAGAACCTCAGAGTTGTGACAGTTTTTAATATAAGGTGTGAGAAAAATGCAGCTTTTGCATACTTAACCATCCTCTGATATGTGAGCATTCAATTTCTCAAAATATCGAGATAGAAGATTTGAAATTTATTAGCCTTCCACATCACCCCAGTTCTTAAATCTCTACACTGGTTGCCAATAAGCCACAGAATTGATTTTAAAGTCTTATTACTTATTTATAAATCTCTACATGGAGTTGGCCCTAAATATAGGACTGATATGCTTTAGCAATATAGCCCTGTGAAACCTCTTAGATCACTAGGGAGTGGACTGCCAGTGGTGCCCTGGGCAAACTCTAAACAAGGAGAAGCGGCTTTTAGTCATTATGCAGCACAGCACTGCCTGATGGTCTGAGAAATGCCTCAAACCTCACAGCTTTCAAATCCAGACTGAAAACCTTATTGTTCTCAAGTGCTTTTAACTAAATGTCTTTAAAACCCAAGGTCTTATTATTATTGTATTACTATTATTTTTTAATTGTTTTGTTTTTATTCTTTTAAATATATATTTTTTATTTTTATCTCTCTATATATTTTATTTAACTCTTTTTCAGTTGTGTTATTTTAACTTTGTATTGTGTTGCCTTAGTTCTCTGTATAGCACCTTGAATCTATCTCTGTGTATGAAACGTGGTTTATAAATAAAACTGCCTTGCGTTCTATTTACACTCGGCTTTTCTATTATAAAGGCCTGAGTTTTATCATTGAACCACGGAAGCACTCGAGGTTTTGACCTCCTATTTGACCTCCTTATAGCAGATGTATTGCATTGCCAAAGATATATTTAGGGGTAATATAAAATAGTTTTTCCACTTGTAAGCATGGACAAATGTCTTTTTCAACTGTAAAATGTCTCTTCTAGCACATATCTTTGTCAAAATTCTTCAAAAGAATAGTTCAACATCTTGCTGAAGTGAGAGGCTGCGGAAAAGGTCAGTATGAATAAAATAAGGAGTTTTTTGAACTGCAAATCATGCAGAGATGTTCCAGTAGATCCCCAGATTAAAAATACAGACCTTGAAATGTGCTTAATATGTCCTCTTTAAGATACAGTAGCCCGTTAGCTTTGTCTTGTCTTTACTGTGAGGTTGCCAGGCAACCAGGAGAGACTCCAGGAAGTCCACTCAACTGTGCCCAGCCAAGAAATCGTCCAGCACATAACCTCTGTCTTCTTCACCCTCTAATCTAACTTTCGGCGAGAAAGTGAAAAAAAAAAACAAGTTTAAGGGCTCCTTATCACAAAGATGTTTATGTGCTTACACCATATGTATGTAAAAATATCAAAATCTGACAAAACTATCCAGTATTGTTGTTTTGCACAACATGTGTCCTTCTGACTTTTTCAGATAACTCATGATATTGAATCTGTCCTTTGTTGGAGACTGCATTTGATGTGAATGCCAAAGGTTGCAACTGTGTGGTCAGGAAATGTTGTTTGACAAGAAACAAGCGGAAAATCATGTAAGCTCTCCCCCAAGACACCATCCATGTACTGACATGTGTGTTGGAGAGCGACGAGAGATTTTAGATTTCAATGACGATAAAACCTGAAAGAGCTAAAGATTGAATCAGAAAGAGTGTGTGAAAATTTGTGACTGTGTGTAGGGACTGAATGAAAGAAGAAAATGGTGTAGAGATAACCGGTGTGTGTCTTTGTGTGTGTGTGTGTGTGTGTGTGTGTGCCTGTGGCTGCTCCTGTGAGTGGAAGACTCTGGTTCTTAAATGCCACTTATTTTAGGTGCATTAATTTAATGTCAGTCCTAGTTTCTGAAAATGAGAATGAATTATGCTGACCTCCTCCTAAGTGAATTAACATGGGTGATTGTGGATGTAATTGCTAATTAGCATGACTCACTGGTTCTACTGTCTCACAGGTGGATCATTTGCACTCTCACAGGGTTTTTAAAAGTGAGGAAACCTCTTGAATGACGCCACTGGAGTAATACCAACTTTCCCTAAATGTGAGAGTCACCATTCCTCTTTTTTGGACATAACTTCAATGGAAAGAAAAATAACTCATGATGATCAACGCCGTGCACAAAAGTATAGTAGGTCTATTCCAGACAGAGCATATGATTTAATTCATATCCCAAAAGGTTAAGGGAATCATTTTTATTTTGATGGCATGGCCTACACGCTATTTTTCTTCATATTTGGCAGCACACATTATCTCCAATGCCATTAAATACTTCAGAGACAATAGCATAATGGGAGACACAAGCAAGCCTCTTGCCCCTTGACCTCATGATCTCATAAAAAAGCCAAAAGGAAAAAGCTCCAAGATCCACTGCTCTTACTGTAACCCTTTAAAGGGGTTGATGTAGGTGAGCACCTTTGTTTACTCAAATCAAAATCCAATACAACACCCTGGCAGTTTCTCTCTAGTTTTTTGCTTCCCCAGCACTCAGCTGCGGCACACGGATGACCTTGACTTTTCATTAGGTTATTAACCTTTTGGGAGGTGAGCTATGAGGAAGAGGTGGGCATGGAGTCCCCGGAGGCTGTGTTGCAACACTACCAGATAAAAGCGAGAACAGAGGAGATGTAGAGTGAGAGGGGTGGATGAGAGGGGAACAGGTAAGGCAGGTGTTTCTGACAAATGGAAAACAACAGATGTTTAGAAAGTCTCGTAGTGTTGAATCTCAGTATCACTGCCTGAATGCATAAAGCCTAAAACTATCCCTCATAGAGGAATGAAAAACAACATATGTGCTATTTTGTCTGGATAAATATTAGTATCGTATATCACTGGTTGGATATCAGTCTTGTATGGGAGCTCCTGTCTGGCTTTTAATGCAGAAAGGACACTTTACCAGGAGGTCTAGCTGTACTTTGTCAAGTCTTCATCCCAATTTATATCAACTCTGAGATACAGAATGGGACACACAAACTCTCATGAGGGCCAAATGACAGAGCAACAGGTGGTGTTCTCAGCTTGACAGAACAAGCTAATAACTAAAATAATTAACACAACAAATTAACAAATCTCATGAAAAGTCCAAAATCAACAATGTGTTAGTTGGCATATTTAAATGTTGTTAAATGTTCTTTCCCACCCTGTCTGTGGTTCTCAGCCCCAATATCATTGGTTCCTATTGAAGTGGTAAATCTTCAAAAACAGGTCACTAATATATAGTTTAAAAAAAAAGACCAAGTCATTTCTTAAAACAGCCGGGCACTGTAGTTTTTAGCAAACTTTACTCAGACAGGAATTAATATTGCATTAGTTGGGGACTATTTTTAGCCACAGACTAATACACATTTGGTGTTCTTGTGAATCTGCAGCAAATGAACTGTATGTGAGATTGAGTCAAAATAAACAGATATATATAAATACAGTTCCCATGTTCACTATAATGAAGGAACATGTCACTGGACAACAAAAGGCACAGAGGAATAGATTACATCAGGCTTTGGCTATACAGACAATACTTGTCTATAGGATCAATTTAATATTGGTCTTAGACTTTTCATGGGATTTCTTGATAAATTTATTAAAAATAAAAAAAATGAAATTAAAACAGTCAATGAAATGTGGTTGATTAAATGGTAACAATGTAAAATGTAATCTAGACACCCAAAAAACATTCACTTTTCTAACAAATTTGGTTCGAGGACACCAAGACATCTTTGAACCTATAAACCACCAAATAAGTGCTGACTGATATGTGTAAATTCTGACTTAAAACCCATTTTTTCTATTTTTGAATGTCACAATATCACTCTGCTCTTACTAGGGCTGGGTATAGGTACTCGATACCTTTAAGGTATCGACCGAAATAACCCAGTACCAATTAGAATCAAAACTTCTCCAGTGAAACAATACCTGCATTCACCCAGATCTGGAAAAAATGACTATTTGTATGGCTTTGCTCGCAGCCAATCACAGCAAGCATTCTTTGATATAATAGTGCCGCATGTGATTGGTCTACTACTGCAGCATCTACAACCATACAATCTGTGGTGATAATACTTCAAGGTACAGTTTTGTACAGTTATTTAATAAATATTTCAATAATTTGAACACTTTCAAAATGTATGTTTCAAATGCACTTTCACATGATGGGTATTGAATGAAGTAGAAAAAAAAGGTATTGAATGAAGTACTCTATTGGTATCAGTATCACTTTAAGGGTACTGGCATTGGTACTGGTATCATAATTTTTTAAATGATACCCAGCCCTAGTGTTTACATCATTTGCATCTGGCACCACTGCTTCCTGCAAAGTCTGATCCAAGGTAGGCAAAGACCCAACGGTTTAAAGTCTAGATTCAACAGTCATCCCTGGACTGGCCAGATGATGTATCCAGTGAGTGAAATGTGGCAAATACAGTTCTTGATAAATGGAGGTAACCCCAAGTGAGACTACATCCCTATGAGCTAAACTGACAGTGTAAGTAATGGGAAGCACGTTCAACCTGTTTTGAATGTGAAGGAAGGTCGGGAAAACTGCATGCCACTTTTTATGTGTGTGTGTGTGTGGGTGTGTGTGTGTGTGTGTATTCAATGGCGTGATTCAAATATACCCTGAGGTATCTTTGTCAATCCTAGAGAAGAAGAAAAAAACAAAAAAATGCATTCAAAACACACCCCAAACTCATTACAAAATCCTGCTTTACACACTCACCATGTGAAGACATACAATAGTGAAAGTCAGCAGTGATCCATAAATCCACAACAAAAGACTATTCATAATCATTTAACCTTCATGCCCAATTTCATGCATATATATAAAAAAAAACTTGACTCTTTTCTTTTGACTCTACACCTGTATTACGTGCACACCGGCTCCCGTGGAGCTTCAGGGAGCAACAAAGGAGAGTTCCACATTAAATAAAAAATGAGCAAAGCGAGGGAAGTTTCATTATTCATCTCACATTGGCATGCCCAACTCCCCAGCTTCCCGAAGGGAACACTATGAAATTTCAATTGGCATCATTCTATGTGTTGAGTTTTAATGTCAATATCGCAGACAGTCTTCAACAGCCTCGCAGCCTCCCTTCTGACTCCAACAAGAAACTTCAAAGGAGCACTTCTCTGAATCCCTCAGTCTTGCATTAAAAATGTTAACCTTGGAGACATGCTAACTACCCAGCCGTGTATGTTGCCGAATTCCAATGAAGATTCTGATCATTCAAGACAAGGAAGAAAAGAGGAGTCAACCATGCCCTGCCTGTCCGTCTGTCCATCTTTCCACCTGACCATAAGTCTGCTTCCCCCCTTGAATCTACAACTTACACACCTTCATGTCCCCTTCATTCTTAGAAAGACTGCTGAATCAAGGGCATCTCTTAAAAATGAAAAGCGTAAGATGAAACACTGCTGACATTTACTGTAAGAAATCAGCAGAGACATGCACTAAGCTCATGTTCACATATTGTGATGCATATATGCAACTGGAATAAGAAAGAGATCCTTAATAGATGTAGTCTGAAGGCAAAAAAAAGCAACAAAAACAACAACATAGCAAAGCTGAGCTGGTTCTTTTGGGGCTTGTGTGACTGCTGCTCACTTAGCCTCAGGTGTGGAGTTCTAATGGTTGGCAGGGAGGACTCTGCCTGCGTGCCAATGTGCCTGCAATGTTGCCAGAGCTTTTGAGGTAGTATCAGAGGTACACTGGCAGGAATATTTGTGCAGGTGCTGTAGTTACACTTTGGTATATTACATAGTGAATGACATGCTATCCTCCAGCAACATCAAATGACAAGACATAGAACCCCAAAAGACAGAAATAAAACTTTTAGAAAATCCTGTTAATTCAGTATTCGTTGTTTTTTATAATCTCACCAATATGTATTAAGGCTACAACAAACTATTTATTAATCAGTGGATTATTTTCTCAATTAATCGATTAGTTGTTTGGTCTATAAAATGTCAGAAAATGGCGAAAAATTTTGATCACTGATTCCCAAAGCCCAAAATTACATCCCCAAATGTGCTTCTTTTGTCCCGATCAACAGTCCACAACCCAAAGATATTCAGCTTTCTATCATTAAGGACTAAAGAAACCAGAAAATATTCACATTTGAGAAGCTGGAATCAGAGAATTTCAAAAAATGACTCAAAATGATTATTCGATTATCAAAATATTTGGCAATTAATTTAACATTTGGCAACTAATCAATTAATAGACTAACCTAGCTCTAGCTCTATTATGTAATGTCTAAATCTCCTGTACACAGTCCCTGTCGATGCTCTAATGTTGACCTGACAGGGAGCAGTCATGTCTATGTATGATTGGGAACTGTCTTGACACAAAGTTTATCTACCGTACACATTGTAGCTATTCAGCTACACAAAAAACAAAATAACAAAATGCATATTATTATTTGCAAATGCTGCAGTATTTGATCCCAGTATGATCACTGTACATACAGCTATCCAGGATCTAATTATCAGTGTGATGCCCTCAGGGTTTAGCTGTAGTAAGCTGTAATGTCATGAATTATTCATCACTTTAAAGACAGTAAATAATGTCAATTCTAGGAAGTAGAGTTTAACCACTAACAGTTCAGTAACAGTGGTTAAAAGAGCTGACATTGTGAAAAAGTTATGTGCTTTGTTGGAAATATTTATATTAAAGATATCTGGGGGGAGGGTGAATTATACAACAAGCCAAAATTCACTTTTTTTCTTCTTGTATCTTCAGAGACCTACAGTTCGTGGAACTGACAGACTTTGCCCCATCTGCTATAGCTGATGAAGGGCCCAGTAGTTGTAAATAAAAATCTGGATGTCAGTCTGCCCTCATTTCATTTGAATTAAAATCCTCGCAAAGGGAGAAAATAAAAATCCTCTTTCCCCTTTTGCCCTAACTCAATATGTGGAGAGGTTCGAATAATCCTTATAAAGTTCATCTCATGCAGCTGGGAATTTCAAGAAAAGCATTTATACATAATGCGAGCTGTCCATCTGATAGACCTGTAAGGAATAGATAGTCATCATCATCGCCACACATTTGGAACACCCACACAGTCTCTCAATCGTCTCATTTAGAGAGGGCATGAATGGGAAGGAAAATGACATTAGTGAGATAGGTAATCTGTTTCTGGAGAGGAATCAAAGATCATAATTGGATTTTCTTCAAGGCTGCTCAAAGCTTTTCAGAGACTCAGCCCACTATCATATTAATGATTGTAAGCCGACTGAGCTTGAGAGTGAGCTTGGTGAAAAATAGCCTCCTCTACAGGTGCCCTCCTATAACTTAAGATAGATTGTGGCGTGTGTAGGAAACACTCTCAAGATTTTTTACAGTTTGAATGGATTCATAATAAATACATTGGGTATTGTGTAAATGAGGAGAAAGAAGTGGGAAGAGATGGAGGAGAAAATATATTATACCACAAAGTGCAAAACAAAATGCGATTATTCTTATGAACAATGAAAGCTGTGCCACAAAAGAAAAACAGATTTCACATTTGGCAGCATGGAGGAACATCACTGGTTGTATCATATATGAAGACCCTGAGAAGTTAACACCTATACTATAGAAGAAGCTGACTCTTCAAATCCTCTTCTTCAGAATACACACTGCTAACGAGCTTCACTTTACCTCTAACATGCGTTGAAAGGCTCGCAGCAGGAGCTCTTCACAGAACATCCAGTTTTAGTATAAAGAATAATTTAGTAATCTGGTTACATGCTGACACTGACAGCCATTTTAATCAAGCTGCTGGATGACATGAAAATGTATTAGTCACAAAAGAAAGATATGTCGTTCCTGCACAATTGACCCTTTTTGGGTATTATGTCTGTCCGAAATTCTTTTTTTCTTTTTGCTGTGAAGCACTAATGAACAGTCCACACTTTGCCCAACATTAATAATTTATTGTAGCACTTTTTTATATATTGTTGCATTTTAAACTAGAGTTCCTGTCTTTCCCTGAGGTGTAATACCTTTGCATGTCTTACACAAACACACAAAATTTCATGTACATATACTTTAAGCTGTTATTATTATTAAGGATATGGCTGGATATTTTCTATATTTTTCTTATTTTCAACAAATCTCATGTGCAGAGCCAAACCAACAATGAATTTATCTACTTACAAGTATTGTGTATGTATCCAAAGCCTGATATATCTTATTCCTTTGTGCCGTAGACCTCTGTTGTTGTCCAAAAACTACTAAAAACACATCAGAGAACCACATGATTGCACTGTGTGACATGTTGCTTCATCACAAAGAATTTTAGTTTGTTTAGAAGCAGCTCCAAAGACGAATAACAGAGATCATTTTTTCAGTCTCGGGAGATTAGTTCCGTATAAGGCAAACATCACTGTGCATGTGTGGGAACGTGGTTCCGTTTACAGTGGTTTCGCCAGCTCTGTACTGAAGTTCTTTGAGAAATTTACATTATAGCACAATGTCAAGAGGTTTTGCCATGTAGCACAACAAGCTAGCAAAGCTCTGTAAACAGAACATTGTTCCTGTGCATACACAGTGGCATCTGCCTTACACAGAACTACTCTCGGGAGACTGAAAAACATGCGGGTTTTTAGTCTTTAGAGCTCTTTCTAAACAAACTAACATCCCCAAACTCTTCCTGGTGAAGGAACATGTCACCCAGTGCAACTGTATGGCTCACTGACATGTTTTAAATCATTTTTGGACAACTGAGGTCTATGGCACAGAGGAATACAATATATCAGGCTTTCGATACATACACAATACTTGTAAGTAGGATCAGTTCAATGTTTGTTTGCCTCTGCGCATGAGATTTGTTGACAATAGCAAAAAAGTAGAAAAATCTCCAGCCATTTCCTTCAAACTGAATGAAATGGATTCAAACATGTGTGGCCATCACTGGAAGCAGGACAGGATCATGTGTGTATATTGATTTAATCTCAATATTGATGTTCTGCTGATTTCAGTCCATGACTCTTTCATTGTCCTTCACCTTCCCTTAAGACCAAATCTCAGCACAAATATGCTAAATTCTGTTTGCAAATGATTACATTTCTCAACATGTAACTATCAGCCAATCGCTCATTTACAAGTATTTTGTAAAGGTCTTATGGATGATGTGCTTTTGTAACAGGAGGGTGTATCAAGCTGCATCTAGTCTTCTGATGTCTAAGCAGATGGTGGTTCTGCAGTTATGGAAGAAGGTAGCTATAATCTAAAGTGCTACCAATCTGAAGTGCTTTGGAATTTGCTGTAATGGTGCAACACATGGAGCACTATTACAGCAATGTTATTTCTCACACAGTTGTTGTCTCTGAAAACGTGTGGTTTATTATAATTGTACACTGGGCCTCTGAATCAAACTCAGAGTGTTAGCGGTGTATATTTAGGAGATAACAATCCAAAGACATATCAATCTTAGAAACCTGGTGAGCATTTTTTCTCCTTCTGCTTCTCCTTCTGTATAAAACTGTCAAATCAAGAGTGGCGCAGTTTGATTTGGCAGTCTCCACTAATGTGAAATGAGTGGGAAGTTGTTTAAAAAAAATGGGACTTTTCTTCTAATTCATTGTCTTTTTTTCCCACTTGAGCTAAACTCACATTGGCTGTTGGCAGAACAGTTCTCTGATTTCACTCTTGCCAAATCTTGGAAGAGATCACCTTATGTAAGCCTGCCTGGCCAGACCGGACATGACGAAATCAAACACTTTTTTGAAGTTGTAGTTTGGCTCAGACTGGTGTCAAGTCTTCAGGGTCTATAAGTGCTTGGAGAGAAGGAATGAGTCATCGTCTGAAAGTGAATTTAAAAAAGAGGATCGAGCAGATGACAAGAAAAAAAAACAAGGAGATAAAAGAAATTTCCTTCTAGTTGTGGCTGTTGGGTAAAATGCCTATTTGCCAAAAAATTATGAGACGGGAACCTTTAGACACACGCTCATTTGCTTTCTTTAGAAGAGTTAGATGAGAAGATCACTCCCACTGTCATGTCTGTGTGGTAACTATGGAGCTGAAGCCAGGAGGTGATTACCAGCATGAAGGCTGGAAGCAGGAAGAAACAACTAGCCTGCATGTTGTTTGTTTAATCCAAATACTAATGTGAAAACATCTGTGGATTTAGGGTGAGTTATGTGCTCTAACTATTTTGTGATGAACAACAGTTTATCCATCTACCCAGTACATCACTGTGACAACAAGACTCACTACAGGAAGTCACTTTGCTCTGTTATTCACCAAGAAATAGGCAGAGCATCTAACTCTCAGTAAAAACTATTCCTATAACATTTGCAGTTTAGGTGGGTTTTAGTGGTTTGCATAGCAGGATTGTACAAGACCCAAGTAGAGAGATGTGGTGTAAAAGCAAGCACAAAGGCCGTAATGAAAAGCTAAGTCAACATCCTTGCTGCTCTGCACAGCACAGGTAAGTTAGACCATCTGGTTCCTTTTTGAGATTTAGAAGAGTATCCAAGATTTATATATCAATTTATGGAATCCATTGATTCTAGGAGTCATTTAGTTATATATTTTTTGGTGTTATTTACATTTTGTTGCACCATGTTTTCCTTAAAACTTCCTGGTGCATTTCAAGATTTCCAGCATTTTGCGGAATAACATGATGACACGCCTATAGACCATTTTTTGGCATTTAAATCTGGGTTACATTAGGAAACAGCAGAGGAAGAGATTTTCCACAGGGCTCACTCAAAATGAAATCAGGCTTAAAAAAACAAGTGACAATATGATATATCTGCCCTTCTTGCCAAACCAGGTTAAAGTTTCACCTTTACTTTGAGATCAAAAGAGGGTGTTTAGAGGTGAAATAATCAAAGACTTTGGGAGGACTGGTTAGATGAGAGTCTGAGTCTACATTTCATTTCAATAAGACTCTTATAATTAAAATATAAAAACACTTAAATGTCTTTGATTTCAAAGCATTGTTAAGCCCAATATATACAGTAACATGTCAACCATGTAATTGTAAACAGTGTGGAAACAAACATCGTGTTTGTCTTGTGCCTGAAGCTCAAGAGAACGTGGTCCCCACAGCCAGTGTGAAATGGCCACAGGGAGCACTAGGTAGACTTTAATACCTCAGAGGGATTTCTCTGTCAGGTTGCATTTTTGTTGCATCATGTCTCTCTTCCCTCTCTGGTGATAGGCTGCTTGTGCTGACCCATCCCCTCCACTGCATTATCACTCAATAAAAAGATGTCATTAACAATTTCAAAGCCAAGGAAGACCGAGGAGAAGTTAAAACCCTTGTTTTCTCCAAGAAGCATCGCTTCAAATGTGAGTATCAGGTGTTTGTTGTTGCTTATTACAGAGGTAGAGGACATGTTTGCTGACCCCCTTAAAGGAAGCAGTTGTTAACCCTGCTGCTGTTTTATTTGTATTACTTCTACAAAAGCAGGGTTGTCATACAGTCAATGTTTTTGAAGGCGCACAGTTTCACAAGTAATATTGTGCTTTTGCTTCTATGTTTGTGATCAGTAGCTATCTAGCACTGTAATTAAATGACACTTATTAACATTATATTGCTTTTAATAGCAATATTGAATAAGAAAATGTTAGTGAAAAGGCTTTAAACCCAGGGGTAACATTAGCTGGTTAGGTAGCCAGGACTGTTGATTATTTAATGTTCAGTAAGTAAGCTCACAAACAAAAAAAAACAAAAATAGAATTAACAATTTCTAAACCCAATCTCAAATATTTGAGGGTGCATGTGCCTCAAGTTGAACGCCTCTAAAGCCTAGTATCCAAAGAATTACATTCATATTGGATGATTACGCACTTTTTAGGCCCAATGCTGTGATTTAGTGCCAATAAAGGAGAAGTGTACTGAATTTTAAAAACATAGGCGTTGGATGCAAAAAACGAAAGAAAAATAAACAGAAAACAAACAAAATGGTATTGAACATAATCCAGGATTTTGCAGAATCATGACAGTTTTATCTGCCAGTAGAGTGAGTTGTGCTGTGCCAGGCCAAGTGACTTTGTACTGAACAAAATATCCGCAGTCAAAAGTTTCATGACAAGCATATATAATGCACCACACCCCGGGCAGCAACATAATAGCTGAAATTCGTAGATTTCCAACACATTTTCCTTTAGGGCACAGTTTTCTGGTCACTGTATCTGCACAGAGAATGGAGAAGTACATACTAATTTCTCTTCTAAAACCCCAAACAGAGCAGTGTTGACTCAAGTCTTTAATCACATCCAGGTAGACAGAATCACCTGTAGTGGTGGATTTGCCGGGGCCATTTATATTCAAGGTTGATTACTAGTAGGGTGTCATTTGCATTATCAGAGACTCAGCACTAATGAGACTCCTGGTTTTAGGCCTTAATTAGATTGCTTCACCACAGTCCCTTATTGATATTTGCATGCCACAGTTCATCATGATAAGTAATGAGAAGATTATTCACTGGAGGTTTCCAATTGCAAGCTCCATCTGTGAAGTAGAAGGGGCACTGTCCATGCTATAGTTCCCAGGGGGGGCGGAGAAGGGACAATGGCACGCAATGACAAACATATGTGGCCACACATATAGTGCAGTATGGCAGATATTGTGGGTTTCAGCCAGAGTCTTCCTACTGATCCACCTTTAGACTCTATATTAGCTCATGTTTACCATTTCACTAAGAGGCAGTTGTTGTTTACCTGCTCAGTGCTGTTATGGCTTCTACAAGAAATAAATTACTACTGTGCAAGCCAAAATTAAGCAAACATCTGCCAGGGAGCAAGGGAAGGGGATTAAAAAGAATATAGCAACATGAGAGGAACATAATCTGAAAAGAAGCATTTGCAAAAGAAAAGACCAGGGATTGGAGAGCCTTGGGTTCCTATATGGTTAATTTCTTTCACTTGATGAGAAAAGACCTGCACTCCATAACTAGATGGCGTAAAACGCTCACAAAGCCATCAATCACACTCACAGAAGGCCTCACAGTGTTGTTATAATTTATATATTTTTCCACCACAAAACAGAACCAACAGCCCGCTACAAACATGTCAATAAAGCTGTGGGACAAAACCTTTGACTCATTAAGGCAGATAATGAAACAAAACCTGCTCATCAAGAAAGCATTTGTCTAAAAATGAAAATGGCAAAACGTTTATGGAATGCTGTACAGATGGTGCTTTTCCTGTGGGCATCACACCGTGGAAGCACTTTGGCTGGAATTCAGGGAAATAACTTTCTATCATTATAACTTGTCAATTAGCTCGGAAATGGCTGTGCATCTGCGTAACGAATGTTGTTTTTCAAAATTGTCATCATATTGTACATTTTCACATGCCGTGATTTGTATACTGTCAACTTTTTTTTTCCGTCTAGAGATTATTCACCTCGTTATCCATTTTTCATGAATCTTTGTAGTAAAAAGAGGAAGCTGTGGCATCAAATATAAAGCTGCAAATTCCACATTCTTCCTTTTCTCATAAGCTCCTTTTCTCACAGGAAAATCTTAACTATTCCTTTTTTTATTTGCAACACATGAGGTGCAGGATGTTGCCTACATCTGGGGTTTGACTCTGCACATGTACAGTGCTGTGACATTTTCCATAGCTGTAGATTTATCTAGTGAAATTAGTCATGTGGCTACCTTCAAAGATTCAAACTGAAACCATCTGATAGGGAAGAGAAGCATCCTGACGAGTGCTGCCTCATCCTTGCTATCATGTATCCCCAGAGCTTCCACTGTGGACACCTCTGAGGTCCCTGACTACTGGTTTGGTGCAGTGTGAATCCCATTAAAAAACATTCCTCTCTGCTTGATAGTCAGCTCTGAAAAATACAACTGGGCTTGCAACAGATCCACATATTGTTGTTTCACAGATTCTCGCATTTTTCCCAAATGCATTCCAGCACCTGAGGGTTTGATTTAATGGATGGATAGATAACATGGCTATAATGGATTCATGTGCATATGAAAATATGTCTCATTTAAAGAAGGGGTCGTTTCAGATTATAAAACATTCAGGTCTTTAAAGGACGTCCTGTTTGTATAGGGAAAGGCCAAACTGTTTTGCTGCAGTGTTTTCAAACCTCACTGTCATGTCAGACATGATATGGCTACATCTGCAACTGTCGAAGCGTTGGTCTCTTCTGACCTGCACTGGGAGATGGGAATACGCCCAGAGCAGTATTTGACACCTCAGTGAATCTCATTACCATAAAGCAGGGTAGAGAAAAAGCTGCACTTACGCAGCATGAAATATATAACAGTGTCCCCCAGCCAGCTGTGCTGTCAAAGCTCATGGTCAAGGCATGACAAGTGCCACAAATGTGCAAAAATGTTTTGTTTTGGAGAATTAATCAGCAAGGAAAATGTTTACATGAATCAACACAACCACTTGCAGTGTTTACTTCCTTTGAAGGTGCTGTGAATGAATAAAAGTGGTGACAGCCTCCTGCTGTGCTTGACGATGTAATGTTGGACTCAGAGTGGTCAGTGCAGTATAAACTTGGCTTTGGCTTCCATCGTTTGGCCTCTCCTGCTTTATCTAATCACTCAGACATGGCCAGGCCTCAGGCATGCTGCCCTAACTCTACTCTAGCTCCGGGCAAGGTTGAGGCAGAGGGTACATTGGCTAAAAGCACATCCACAATAATATCCCCAAGATTATCTACAGTATAACCCAGACATCCTCTGCACCTCTCATCTCTTTTTCCACTCACTTCTTTTATCTCACTCAGGTTAGTTTTCTATTCAGGTGAAACAGACATTTTTGTTGCTCGGTAAAATCTTATGAGATATTGGAGCAGAAGAGTTGATTAAAGGTGCGTAATGAATGAAATATGTGCTGAAGATCTGCTAATTCTGCTCATAACTAATTCTAAATAATTCTGCTCATAACCTTGTTCTTACAAGACAAATAAAAGCACAAATTAGATTAATTACAAAATCTTAGACAATGCATGTACATGCAAATTGGATGCTCTGTGGGCAATTTCCTTACTAGTTTTAATATATTTAAGTCAACCAAACATTTTACCCATGTATACAGATTTGAAGTGATGATAAGATATGATTCAGCTAATAAAAACCTACATAAAAGGTCACAGTAGGCAAAAAAAAAAAAAAATCAGCCCCACCACAGATGTGAGTAGTGATTGTATGATATTGCTTCAAACTTGAGGTTGTACGTTAAAGTTCTTCTCAAACCGAGTGTCTGACTTTCCTCCTGTGCCCCGAAGCACATCATCCAACTATAAACTCAGATATGTTGCATCAGTAATCTCTCCACCTCTCTTTGTGTCTTATTGGCCGCAGGTCTATTGAGGCATCAAAGCAGCAAGGGATCTCGGAGAAGAGAGGCCTCCTCGGCACGCTTCCTCTGATGGTCTGGCAGATGCAGCACTTTCAAAGCATAAAGAAGTGGGCATGGATGAACGATGGTTGAAGGCTTCCAAAGGAGAGCTTGTTGCCAACTGCAACTTTCTCTCTTTTTATGCACCTCATTAAAGGTAATGAGAGAAATATTTCAGATGTCAAACCATATATTTGTTAACTATTATGTCCGCAATAATAAACAATAAACAAGATTATTATTTGCTTTCAATTTCAATTGAAAGTAATTTTTTTGTTTGTTTTGGGTTTTTTTTGTTTATATGACGGGGATAAATCACATTTATATGAGAGAAAAAGGTCATAAACATCATCATCTTTTTAAAATCAAATTACACTGTTCTACCAACAGTAGCTGAAAAATATCACTTTTGTTTTATAGTTACAATTAATTTAGCAGCTCTGCTAATCACAAAACATATCGATGTGTGAGCTCAACTTTTAACTGCAACAAGTACAAGAGTTCATCATAGTGACAACACTGAAATTTAAACATCTACAATTGCCTGCCATCACTGAACAAACTCCATCTGTTGATGAAGATCATGTGATATGACAGAAAGCTCCAGAAAAGCTACTAAACTGACCTTGAGGTGACACTGTTTTGTCAGATACTGATGTATGTTTCACAGCTCTAATGTGTTTAGCATAAAGACTGGAAGCAGTTGTAAACAGCTAGCCTGGCTCAGGAAGTCACTGCTCTTGCCCAAGAATAATCCTCCAAAACTGCACCTTGTAGACTGTACACTTTAATTTTTGTACAGATTAAAATAAACAAGATGTTGATAGGTGGATTTTGTTATCTTTGGACAAACCCAGGCTAGCTGTTTACAGTCTTTGTGCTAAGCTAAGTTCACTGGTAGCTTCATGTTTACTGTACAAATAGAAGGCTGGTGTTGATCTTCTTTTCTAACTCTGGACAAACTATTATTTTTAAACTGTTTACTATAGTAAACAGTTTAAAAATAATGTTTACTACAGTTTACACATTAAAGGCTGTGTTTGCCTATCACTGTAGTTTTACCTGAGAAAATTCAGACAAATCTGACATTTGGACTTAAGTGTCTTACAGAGGCTGTAGCAACTGTTTTCAGTAACTAACTCATTGAAAGAAGTATAAAGGACAAAGGATGGGTCACCTTTGCAGTGAAAAATTGGTTACCGGCTAAATTATGGACAAACTTGTACTGAAACATGTTTAAAAAGACAGTTGTAAATGCTGCAGAGGAGTGCTGAAGGAATGTCCTGAGTTGAGATGAGAGGATCTGCAGGGAGCAGGATGACCACAGCATCATTATAGGACACATGTGAGAGAAAAGAGAGATTTTAATTCAGCAGCTCAGATCATACATCACTAAGTTGCTGGAGCAGCTACACAGAAATATTTAGACATGCATAGCACCAGTTCCTCCTAACTCACAGTATGCATTTAGTTGGGCCGGGGAGGAGGCTTCTCAGCTAATTAACTTTACAGGGATAGTTTAACTTCTATGACCTGAATTTGTGTTTTTATTGCAATCTGTGCTTGTGTTTGTATTTATAAAGCATGTACACACTGCATAAAAAGGCTAACGTTAGCGACATAGGCTAGCGTATTTAGCTTTTTTGCACAGGGCAATACAGTAAAATCATGATATACGGCTCTCAAAGTATATGCTGTATATTTACATAAAAACAGAGTCTTCCTCATGAGTTGCCACCTCCGTCAAATGTGCATTCAGAGAGAAAAACCAACAAGACTCACCTATACCAGTGAGATCTGTGCACGGCCATGACCGGATGTAATTCTTGAATGCACAATCATGACATGATTGTATAAAGAGAACTGGATACAGCGTCGGAGGCGGGGGCCTGTTCATCCCTATGAAAGTTGCTCAGATGCGCATGCCAAAAAAGTCACTTCCTGCTGTAAAGAAATTACCCAGATTTAAACATACATTGCACACTTTATGGGCCCAATGCGTCCATAGAGCATGCTTGAGACAGCTAACTTCTGGTTTAGCCCTCTAGCTAACTTAAATGGGGATAAAATGATTCAATCATGCGGCTCTTCTAGACTTTGGAAATGTTATCGGACCAAATGGATCAAATTCTGGAAGTGGAATTAATCATTTTGCAGGGGTTGTGACGCTCAAAAAAACATTATCCGCTGATTTAAAAACATCTCTTAAACAATTTAAGTCTATGGGAAAACAGATCACACCAATCAGGTGTAAGTTTATAGTTTATTAAGGGAAAATTTCAACATACAAGTTCAAATCTTTTCTACAAGCTCTCATGTGTTTTGTTTTTTTCTGTGACTTCAAATTCAGCTCACGTGTGTGAATATTTTATACAAGTGAAAACATACAAGTCCAGATTTTTTTTTTCCACAAGTTCTCACATCATGTCTACAAGCTCTTGCATTTTGCAACATATTTACCTTCATATATGTGCCCGTAATTCAATATCAACTTGTACAAGTGTTGATGTTAGGCCAAACAGATCAATTTGGAGATCAGTCTGCATCAAGAACTTTTGCTAGTTTACCACATGAACACCAAGCTGCAAGTACCCAAAGCTGAGGCTGTAATTAAACTCATTGTGAAATATTTCTATCATTTTTGGTCTCTGCAGACAGCTCAGATTCCTGTGGCAAATTGTGTGCTGCCAACTACAGTATGTGGGGTCAGTCTCACAGGCGTGTTTAGCTGGGCTGCCTTATCCCCTGTTCAATCTTGCCTTTTGTTTTCCTTCATGAAAATAAATGAAACAGTGCAGTCATCTGCAGAGGCGAGCAGAGCCCTCTTGACTGAGGAGGCCTTCGGGCTTCGTCAGGCTTTTCCAGCACGTTGTCATGGCAGTTCAGAGAGAGTGAGGGAGAACATTGCAGCCCAGTGCTGCTGTGGAATGACAATAGGAAAGGGCTAGGGAGGGGACTGCTAATGCAGAATGCCAATCATAGCAATGTTGTTCTAATGTGTTGTATGAAAGACAGGTAATGGAGGCCTGAGACCACAATACTCCTAAAGGACAAATAAGTTATGTGGAAAGAGAGGTTGACAGAGGCAGATTGTGCCTGAAAAAATATGCAAAAAAAAAAAAATCAGCAAGATCTGGAGAATAAGAGACCTAGCTATATCTTAAGTATACTTGTATAATCATATTTTATTTATTTATTCAAGACCTGAGCATTATAATCTGTTGCTCGTAATTAAAAACATTACCAACCGTGTGCTATTATGTCCTGTAAGACTGATAGTCTGTTCTGTGTGCAGGATGGGAATAACACCGCTGATTAGAAAGCAGAACAATGGGTATAATGATGCTTAATGACGCAGTTCAAATGGGTTGCCCTCAAGTTGAATTGAAGCTGTTAGATCAGAAAGTTTTATAGAGTTTGTGGGTGTCTCATAGTTCAACCTTCTTATATGGCTTTATTTGCTCAAAGGCTGCAAGTTTAGAGGGATGAGGAACCAACCCAGGAGAGAGTGGTGAGGTCTTAATGAGTTACGTAACTTCCCCGGCACTGCACATCCTCTGATGTAGCACCAGCCCAAGATTTTGAAGGACTTAAAATGTAATCCACAGATGGAGGGAGATTTGCAGGTAGACAGGCTGGAATTCTTATTTGATGGCTTTCTTTTTGCAGGCAGAGAGAGATGTCAGCACCCCTCTTGATTCAGTGACAGATGAAGAAACCTGCTTCTATATTTGTTTTTGACCTCAAGTGTTATTTGAAGATATATAGAGGATCTGTTATTATATGTCAACATGTTCAAAGATTTCACAGAGCCTCAGTTGTGCTTTGGGAAAAATCTTTTAGAAAAATCATCACAGCTCCAAATTTAACCAAGTTGTGATTTATGTACATGCATACACATGTGGGTTTGAGTGGAACTTGACAACCCTTTTCTCCGACATCCAAATTAGTATTAGTAAAAATACCATTAATAATTAACTTTACATGCATAACTTGGGTCTTTAGAGACCTGAGACCATATTAAACACAGGATAATTTATTCATTTTATTCAATTAAGCACTCAAGTCCCAGCTGTATCTCAAACTATTTTTTTTTAAAAATTACCTACAAAATGTAGGTAATTACAGAGCCCAGGTGTATAGCATTGTTGTTTTTTTAAATCATATATGCAGGTAGCAGGTGATAGCACCGGTGATAATACAGATTTTTCCTATTTGGCTGTCCTGCTGTGTCACTGATACTATAAATTAATGTAGACACATAGATTAAAAAAAGTTAAGGTTAGTTTACAGTCACAGTAACGTGATGGCACAGTGTGTCAGGTTCAGTGCAGAGCAGAATTTTGTTTAATAATGGAGGTTTTGAGGACAGTAACTTTGAGGAAGGTTGTCAGTTCAATCCCCTGCAATGGCAGAATAAATCTGGGTGGGGAAAGTGAAAAAGCAGCTCTTGCCCCTCCCTCATTACCACCACCACCACCAAATAAATGAAGGTTAAAAAAATAAAACTGAAAATGAAGATGTGTCTAAGGTAACTGATCATGGGAATTTTGTGCCGATTGATGAATCAGATAATTCAGAAGCAGAAATGGAGCATGAGTATCACAATACTAGTGTAGTGGACTTTATCTTTCCTTGAGATTTCAGTCCTGGTTTATTTGTAACATCAAGTGCAGTTTAATACTACAGCAAACACCCATTGAGCAGCCACTTACAACAGAAGAGCAACTGGTGTATCTGCTTGCAGCCAAACGAATTCATGTTGTTTCAGTAAATTATTCGTTCAAAAATAATTGCAGCAGTGAACTGATTCCACGCTGAACACAGTGCCAGTATATTTAGGACAGCAGGACATAGTTGAAGTTAAAGTTGGTGCTGAGGAGTTGGGGGTGTGCAGCTTGTCATCTGCAGCTCTTCGTCAAATAGCTGACTGTAGCTGCTCCTTCTTGTTCCAGAACTTCCTTGCAAAAATTAAAAATGATCCACTGACGACCACATGCCGAAAATGTTGTTTTGTTTGTATGTTTTGTAGATGCATTTTTAATAAATGCTTGCAGTCTGAGCTAACCACAGTAACAAACATTGAGTTTCCTGTAGCTGCCACACAAGCAGACACCCGTATTTTGCCAGTTAAACTAATTTAGTGTGAAGCAGAGGCAGTGACATTTTCTATTTGCATTAACAATAATTAATTTCTGATACGATGTTAAAGGACCAGTGAGTAGGATTTAGTGGCATCTAGTGGTGAGGTTGCAGATTGCAACCAACTGAATACCCCTTTCCCTCACCCTCCCCTTCCAAGAGTGTAGGAGAACCTATGGATGCCGCAAAAGTCTTGAAAAACATGAAAGGCCCTCTCTAGAGCCAGTGTTTGGTTTGTCCATTCTGGGCTACTGTAGAAACATGGTGGTGCAACATGACATAACATGTTATGACATAACAGTTCTTATTTTCAGCTAACTATACACTAATTAAAACATACTTATGAATGTTATATTCCATTTCTGCCAAGTCCGTTCCACTAGATGCCACTAAATTCTACACACTGCACCTTTAAGAGAGCATCAGTAAGCAGTAAGGCTGGGAAGGTAATCTGCATCTAGAGCAACAAAACACGGACTGCACCACCATCAATAACAACTGCATTACAGTACAGAGAGTATTAAATTAATGTAAATACTGTACATTAAATGGCTATTGCATTTCATAAAATGCTGACCATAAATACTATAAAATATGGGATGACTTCATGTAAATCTTAGGGCTCATAACTTTAAAAACATATTGCACTGATCAGAAGACAGTGAGTGTGATTTCTGATTACTGTGATGATTGGTATGAGCCATTTATTGAGGAATGACAGTCACCGGGAATAATATAAAATATAATGGACAATGAAAATGTTACAAAAAATAAAGATATATTTTTGAAAATTACACTTTTAGGCATCAATTAGTGATTGCAAAAACACAAACAAATACAACTCTCAAAAGGCATTTCTGTAATTATTCCTCAAAATTTCCATCCTATCTTTTTTATGTCAGACTCAGTGCTCTTTGAAATCAGCTCAAGAATCTACTAATGTGTGCCCACTTAGGAAATGTGCAATTTTGGAGTAATTACTGATTAATTTTGAAATAAATTCAGATTATTCTATTCCCAGAGGATGCAGATGAATATGTGCCTGAGTATCCTTAAAATATCTTCTTCCAGCCTCACTCACAGGCAGCACCACAGTGGGTGAAGGAATTGGCACAATTCTTTCATTTGCAATTTCCTGACACATGATTTCTGCGAAAATTGAATCCCATTTAATACTCAGAGGTCTTTATCGTAGAATAAAATATGCAGACTTTAGGATAAGTGAGGTATTAAGATAATATTCAGTCTTTGCAGAATGCTTATATTATTAGCAGTAATACCTGTATACAGTACTGTAGCTCAGTACCCTGGAGAAGAGCATGGAGAGGAGTTTCTTAGCTTCTATCACGGCTACCGCTAAAACTGTCCAAAAGTGTTTATTTTTTCATTTTCATTTTCAAAGGTGTTGCAGGATTTCCATCATCAAATTTAATAAATCATAACCTCTCAGGGATTATTCATATGTGTATGTGGTGTTAATGGAGAAGACGGAGATGGACTCTATCTGAAGCGGAGCGGTCCTGCGAATGGCCACCGCGCTGAGGCATGCACCGCACGTTGGGCCTGCCAGGGAAAATAAAGTTCACCAGATCACAGTTCACTCTGGCCCTGTATGTAATCAGTCAGTGGTGGGGCCTGTCTGTCAACCCCTTGACAGCTGCCTGTGCCGTTAAATGTGCAGAGATCAGTGGTCGTCAGAGCCCTTCGTGTGACAACTTCTAAACGAGGACTTTAAATTAGTTCCATGGGTGGTGGAGCATTTCGCTTGAGGTCCGCTCTGCACACATACACACACACACGCAATCCACAAACCTCTATTTCCATCACCACCTCCCGTTTCCCCGCTCCGACTGCCACTGCCAACCAGACTCTGTGATTACATATCATTAATGGCTCTCTTCACCTGATATTCCAGTCTGTCTGTCACATTTTGCTTCTCCTGTCCCACTGCGGACACCAAGACATTCTGCTTACAGGAGATCCACAACCATAGTCAGTATCAAAATGATAACTATATTTTCTCATACAGTGGACTTATTCCATGTCAGAGATAATTCCTCACATCTCCTCTCTTATTTAAATCTCAACCTTGTCTCCTAGAAATTACATCTATGTATCACTAATTTAGAAGAGTAAATATGTTTTGTTAGAAACTTAATGCAGCCCAGATTACATCTTTTTTAATGAGGAAATTGTGCTAATTCATGTTATCTGGCATGTCACAAAAACGTTCACACTGGAAACATTCAGTATGAACGTGCAAAATGTTCACTGACTTTGTGTTTCATTTGTTTTCCTACAAAAGCTGGTCTTGCAATACATTATCCACTTATAGTGAATAAAGTGGTTATGTTTAGTCACACACACACAGAGGGACAGATTGCAGTCTTGGTTAATATTTAAAAAGTCAACAGTGACTATGGGAAATACACCAGGTTGACATGTATTGTAATTTTCCTTTAAACAAAGTGCTCCTCTTTGCGGGATGCAAACCCTTTTCTCACATGTACAAGTCCTGCACCTTGAACGCCCACACTCCACACCGACCTCCTACTCACGAGTTTCATACGGTATGAGAGAGTAGCACTTTGATCTCTGGGGAAAAAAACGCTCCCACTGAACATATTGCAAGCAGCAATTGCATTTCCCTCAAAACATAACTGAAAAAAACCAATCATTACTGTATAAACATAATTTCTAGAAGACAGGCTTATTAAATCTTGTAACTACAGTACGTGATCCAATAACTACTCTATATGTACGCACTAATCTTTGCAGAAGTAGTCTCAGGTACCTTGCATCTTTTAAATAATATTATTTCATTCCTCTTGGATATTTGAAAGTTTCACTGTCTTATGTATTTCTGTAACTCTTGTAATTGCTTTTCTGAATTCTATTTGAGGCTTGACTGTTGGTTTTCAGGCTTTAGATGTTTTGTTCTAGTATGCAGCTCGTGTGGTTGTTTGACTATGAATGTTTCTTGTTCTCAGGCCTTTCTTGAGTAAGAGATCTTGATCTAAATGAGACAAGCTGATCAAATGAAGTTACTTATAATCAACAAATGCAATGTGATTGGAGCACGAAAAAGAGGAAATTGTTTGACAGGATGGAGGATGAGAACCTTGAAGAGCATCTTTTTCTGTGACAAATCAGCAAGCCAATCTTAAGAATGTATGCCCCTTCACCATTAATCCTGTGCAAATTTCTTTAAAATCTAACCCCAAGTGGTCTCCATAATCTAGGATTACATCGGATAGAAAAGGAAAAAGAGGCAATCAATCTTCTTTAAAGGTTTTAATCCTTTATGAAATAGACTGGATTATTTCCTCGGGTTAGGCTTTATGACCAGGATTTAATTCCCTTGGCGTTTCAGTGCCAGCTCTATGCATTTCCCTCTCTCCCTAGCTCCATCTCCCTCTCCGCCAGGGGATCCTTGATTTATAGATATCATTTGACCTGTTAAGGCAACAGTCTGCCAAAAGTCCAAGATTAAGTGCCAATGTCTGGGTTGACAGGGGTTCCTGCTGCTAATTTTACATGATCTATGGGGCTAATACCTGTTCTCCATCCACCCCTCTACATTCTGTAGGGGGTCAGAGAGAAACTGCTTGTACTTCAAACCATCAAGCAGTTATTAGAGCAAGTTTTGGCACTTGGCTTGAAAACCCAGAAAGAGAATTTTAGTCGATGTTACAAATGCCCTCCAAGAATGACTTTGCAGCTGAATATAGCAGGTCTACCTCCTCCGCAGTTTCAAAGCATATGGTGTCTGCAGATTCTTCAAACTGTCCCCATACATTTCTGTAGACTAAAGAGAGAACTGTGTCCCAATTCAAGTGCTGTCTCCTTCAAAGTCCACGGTAAGACAGAATACACTGTAATGAGTCGAGAGGGTTGTCCTATTTCAAAGGCTCCTCCGAATGTGGCTGAGAAATGCAGTCAAACTTAAAGGAGACAACCAGTGTATCCTTTGTGACCTTCAGCATCCCAAAATCCAAAGATGTAAGTAACTTATTTAATGGTATGTTCAAATGGTCTTTGTCGAGTTATGCAGTTAAATCAGAACATGACATGAAGTTAAAAAGCCATCGGTGTCAATTAACTCCACTGTTCGTTAGCAAGCCCAGATATGTTATTAACCTGTAAATGCACACTGTTGTAGTAATTTACACATGTGGTAACAGAGGAATTATAGATTAATTAATATGCTTATCACAACTTGTGGCAAACTTTCCATGAACTCTGGTGTCAGTATTTGCCCCTTGTCAGTCGTTCAAAACAACTGCGAAAATAGGGGCAGTAATACTGCTGAATTCTCTCCTGAACGTCCCATTTGGCCAGTGGTGGCACAGGTTCTGCTTCATAGCCTTAGGCTGTATTCAGACCGAGAACAGCCCTGCATCAAAACAATGCAAGGGGCTGCGATGGTGGGGGCGTGTTGTTTAAGGTACCAGCGAGACAATGAAATATGAGAGAGGGAGTCCAGTTGGAGCTACAGATTAATGCTTTTAAAGGTTTATCAGACACCAAAACACCGCACAGCAGTGTGTAATACTGACAGACAGGATTTTATAACCCTGAGAAGTTAACACGACGGCAACTATTTTATCTTTCGTTGTGAATCGGCAAGTAAACAACAGAAACAGTGTTCAAGAGTGTTCACTTTACAAAAGTAATCCACCAGGAATGTGTACTTGCATGTAAGTGATTGGACAACGCAGCACTTTGCTAGATGACGTGTTGTGTTGTTTTGCTGGAGCTCTCTGCGTTGGCACCCTGGCGCGTCAACGCACTACCCCCATTCAAATGAATGAAAGAGCTGTGATTTTTCATGCAGAGCTAATGTTGGTCTGAAGGCAGCCTTAAGGTGTTGGTGTTGTATCCACACAAATTTAAATTTTTGCAGACAGATTTTATTTGCCTTAACAGCCAGTGCACCATTTGTACAAATATTAGCTGTAGCTACTAACGTACCACCACTAAAATTCGCCTCTCAACATACAACACATTTAGTCTTCCAGGCTATGCATTTGTGGATTTCGTCCTTTCAAAGAGGCAATCACTATACTGAGAGACATAGACAGAGAGTGAATGAGACAGAGACAAAAAGAGAATAGGTTTAAGAGAAACAGATAGGACGTGATTGACAGACAACATGATTGAAATGCATGATATGTCACTGACATGACTGGTGCCTTATCTTTACCAAACTCATCTATTATTCTCTGCTCTCATAACAGACTTATGATGACCGTGATCGCAGCATTACAATCCAACAACCGTCCTCTGAATCAACATTTTCTTATGAATGAGACTATAAAACTGGACAAAACACTGTTAGGATCTTGCAGCTGATAAATACACTGTAATATTTTACCTCAACTGGTTTACATGGCAGTAAATTTCCCTCTCAGATGCCTCTAAGGGTATTTTGGCTTCCAGTTCATTTCATACTATATATCATTGGTTCTCAGTCTTTTTTGGGTGCTGGATCCCCTGCACCCTGCATTTTTTGAGTGGTCTCAAAGGTAATGAATAATAATAATAATAATAAAATTAAAAATTATGATTATTTTGTACATATTGTTAAAATTAGTAAAAAAGCACCACCTGTGAGAGTCAATGAGAATGTGACAGAATGAAAGTTACAAATATAACTGCAGCTCTATGAATCTTGGATGACGACCAGAGCTCCCTGTGACTGTGAAACTTGGTGTTGGTAAAACAACTCACAGCCTGTAACTCATGGGCACTAGACAGACAAGGTAATTAATACTGTGTATGTGCCCAACAAGTCACGAATGATGCAGCATAGAGAATCAAATTTACCAGAAAAGCTGAAATGATGCAATGGGAGAAATTTGGAACACCAAGACAAGATTAAATTTACCAAAAAAGACCAAAAAAAGTCCAAGAGCAAAAAGCTGAAGCACTTTAAAAAGGAGGATTTTCTCTCCTGAAAGACTTCTATGGCATATTACACAGTGAGGTGATTAGCATCAGTGCTTAATATGCATAGGGTTCTCCTTAAACATATAGAAATGTAGAAAAGTGCTATAAGAAACATGTAATCTTTTACTGTTGTCTCATCTCCTGATATATCGCTCACACCTACATCTGAAAATTAGCTGCAATAATCACCAAACAAATTGCCAGGGTTAAACATCAAAAGAAAACTTGGCTGAATCGTTGACATAATGGTTTTACTTGATAACAACTTCCTCTGCTGCTGTGGGCTGCCACATAACCTTTCTGGAATGTGTGGGCAGGCTGATGGGAGTAAACATGATCATACTTGTTATCTTTATCTACAGTGAAAATATCTCTTTCAGCTGAGCCCCCTTCCAATTTAAATATATTTCCATGTCTTAAGGGTGCATCCACCTATTTTCACAATGGGGTGTACAAATGAATTGGGTAAAAATCTATATTTGTCTAATGCAACACAATTGTCAGCTTTTTGTTAAAGGGGACCTATTATGCTTTTCCTTATTTTCAGTCATATATGTAATGTTACAATGTCAGATATTCATATTAAATGGAGTAAAAATAATGAGGTAAATGTGTGTATATGTAATCCCTGTGAGCAAAAAGCATTGGCTTCAGACTGTTCTGAATGCTTGGTTTCCGATGTTTCTTTCTACTTTCAGCATAAAACATCATTACTGTGGCTGTTTCTGCTTTTACTATTCCCCCCTGCATTATTTCTAACTGATCCGCTGAACCTGCCGGCCTGTTAAGAGACAGAGGCTGAACTGAGGGGCTGCATAAAGGGCCAGTATAAGATAAATAAGGAGTTTTTTGAACTGTGAAATCATGCAAAGCTACTCTAGTAGAGTCCCAGAATAAAAATATAAAGCTGGAAATGAGCAAAATAGTTCCCCTTAAAATCGTGTTTATTTGGAAAGCTGTAGGAGACTTGCCCCAATAAATGTTCTTCTGAGTGGGTCCTCGTTTCTCTGAATCTCTACAACAGAGCTGGTGACTGCAAAGTTAGTATGATACATAGAGCCACAATGGCCATATTTATGGCCATGTTGAAATAAACAGGGATTATTCTTTGAAACTGGGAATAAGCATGTTGTTCATTTTTAGAAACTGTGGACACTAATCCTAATGAAAGGATAAGGATGCTAATATTTCATATTTTTCTTAAAAGAGTTTCACAAGTTTTCAAGTCTGTCTTACATAAAATAATAGTCACATGCCCAAATGAACACCGAAACAGGTTTTGCTCGCTGTAATCATTCCTTCTGTTCATACTCACCATCGGAAGATCCCCTTCAAGTGCACTTACAATTTAAGTGATGTGTGACAAAATTCACAGTCCTCGTTTTGAGCAAAAAAAATGTCAAAGGTTTATCTGAAGAAGATATGAGGCTTCAACCATCTGAGTAAGTCAAATAATCAAAGATATCTTCCACAGTTACAGTCTTTTTGGTAAAAAAAAAAAAAATCTTCTGAACCTATCCTTTAATGCCAACAAACTTCATATAGTTTATATAAAGTCAGTCCCACATACAACATCCTGCTGGAGTAGTCACTAGCACACCAAATGTGTATTAATACATGGCTGAAAATAGTCCCCAACAAATACATCATTTACTCCTGTTTGAGAAACGTCTGTTAATAACTACAGCTATGATAAGAAATGCATGCATTCCCACAAACTACAACATGCACATTAAGTGCCAGAGGATTGCAGCAGTATATGGGCTACTGCAAATTAAATGATAATTTAATTTGATAAAAAAACAGTCTTGCCAGCTCGTTCTCGTCACACCCCTCAGCGTCTGATACTGACGCACAAGGCACCCTTTAGTGTCTGTATGAGACGCAGCAGGCTTTCAACTAACTCCAATGTAAAACCATTTGCATCATTAATAGTTGCCATGAGACTGATGATGTCTATATAAGGTGACAATTTTCCTTTTTGGGTGAGGATGGCGAGATAGATAGCTGGATATCTAGATAGATAGACTGCCAAATTGGACTTTGCTGCAGGAGACCAATGTTCACCTCCCGCTTCCAACTGCGACTCAGAACATTTTTTTGTGGTGGTGTTTACTGTTGCCATGATGATGTTTCAAGTGATCATTTTAACCCAAACCAAGATCTTTCCCTAAACCTAACCAAGTGGTGTCTAAACCTAAAACCAGATGACACCAGTTGCTCTGAGCATGTAACATTGCCACAGATGGGTCTACATTGGATTTAGTTGAAAGCTCGGTGCCAAAGGGTGCACTTGTGCGTCTGAATGAGACGCCAGAGGAACGTGACAAAGCATCGGTATTTGACGACCTGGGATGAGAACGTGTTGCTTGCGCAAGTAATTTGTAAGTATGTATGTATAAGCTATCATGATTAATTTACACAGTTACAAAGGAGCCAATGTATCTGAAGAATAAGAAAAAAATATATACGTGAGTGTGTTTTACAGTATTTCACAGGACACTGAGTAGAGGTAAATAATAAATATTTTCACCAATATTTATTCTAGTGACATTCTATTACAATAGCACCTTAGAAAAACACTGAAGCCTAATGTTAATCACTTGCTGTAAAGCCATTAAAATCTGCTCAGAACAACTGGGTTTTCTTTTATGAGAATCCAGTAGACCTATCTCTAAAGAGCATATTGAAGAAAAGCTGTCACACAGTGGGACCACAGGGAGCAACTGCGAAGTGTTCAAGTAGCTCCATATTATGCAGCCGTATCCAATTCATAAAGATGGCTTCAGAACAGCAGATCCATCTCTGCTACAACAATTCCCTTCAGTCTTCTCACACAAAAATACACATATACTTCTCTTTATAGCAATGCACACACACACACACTTAATGATCCTCATACACAATGTCATATATGCTGTATGAGGTTTGTGAAAGTAAAGTAAGTTAAAAACATAGTTTCATCATTTATTCCACCTTGTCCAATCTTGTCCTTATTTGACTTCAAAATATGCTGTACTTTAAAAAGAGCCGTTTTATCAGGAAATGAGAGATCCTGTTACCTTTAACTGACAGCAGATGTTTCGGGGTCCCTTATTCCTCTGCATGTATGAAGTGTGTGGACAGCATATGATTTCCCCATGGGCACCTCATGGCTTCATGTCAGTTGGTTGAATATATATAACTATGAAATTTTATCATATCAGATTTTGTTTCTTTGTCTTTGAAAGACTATAAAAAGTGTATGTTATTTTCTTTTCGCTGAGACTGACTTTTGTGTTAAGGTTTGTCTCCTTATTGTACAATAATAAGTTTTAATAACCCAGCAGTGTTTTGTGCATTATTTCATGTGTGTGTTCAGTGTTTTTAGACAATTTCAAAGTGTTTTTTAATGTGCTGACTTTCAGCTTTAATATGAGGCTGTTTACATCAATATTGCTTGCACAATGTTAAGATTGTAGCACTTTTTATACCAAAACATATTGGATGATTGACTGCCCAGGTGTTTCTCAGGCAGGTTTGTTTAATTTCATTGTTACCTTGTCTACAAAACAGCGTAGCAACAGGTCTAGAGTTGATCCTAGGTGTGATCGTTTTTGGAGACATCCTGAGAACTAAAGAAGAATCAATGCCAGTAAAGTGAAACCACAAATCCTATGTGTTGTTTGGTATAAGGACGAAGAATACACAGGTGAATTCAGAAAATATGAACAACTTGGGATCATAGTGAAGAAAAACTCCTTTCAAACTGACCTATGGAGACAAAAAAACAACACTTCACAGAATTTAAAGGCCTTGGTGTGATTCATTTCGGCAGGTCATACTGTACTTGGGTGCGGACAAAAACAACCATACCTAGACCCTTTTAAGGATGTGGTCTTGGTCCGGTCTCAAAAGAGGTCTAGAGCAGTTCATTTGTGGTGGGAACGTGATCAGACCTCAATCTGACCCAACTACAAAGTGTACTCTGCAAGTCTAAGCTACATGGTTCCCATAAACAGGTACGCTTTGCATACTGGGATGCGGATGAGCAAAATCAACCCTTGGCAGCTAGCTGGAGAATGAACTGAGGTCAGACCTAAACTAGCACAAAGAATAACATTGCATTTGGCCAGAGGACCTTCTTCAGGACCTTTTCCAGTGATCTGGAGAAGCCCCAGACACATCTGACCCATGACTGGAATGAACGTCCGCACGTGGTTTGTAGTTATGCATTTTGTTTCGCCTGGATTTTTCTTTGTCTGAAAAGAAACCGAACCAAGGGGAAAATGCACCAAGTTTACCAACTCATCCACTGATTTGGACTATATATTTGAAAATGCACTTATTGTAGTTGTGTTGAAGAATACTGTCAAGTGAAGACTACAGTACACCAGCATCACCAGAGGTTTCACAACAAGATTCCTGACCCTGGTAAATCTGAAAAACAGAAAAGCAGGTTTACAAAAAAGTCCAAGTTGAAAGAATGTACTAACTTGTAGAGTTCTGAAACAAGGTATTTTGGGGAGATGAGACGGATCAATTGTACCAGAGTGAAAAAAAATGGACACATTAGCTCATCCGTGAAACATGGTGGGAATGGTGTTTTGGCTTGACTGCTAGTGATTCAAGATTCAAGCAAACGTATCAAAACTGATGGGATGCTTCTTCCTGCAGCAGGACAATCAATAATTTTTTTGCCGTCTAAGATGGTCAACTCATATCTTTGGATTTGGAGTGTTGATCTGACAAAACAAGCATTTGGAAAATGTTATCTGGGCCTCTGTTTTCACATTTTTTCTGACATTTTGTACACTAATTCAATCTAATAATAAAATAAACTTTGCTTGCAACCCTACAAGGAAGACATCGATCTAAGCGCAGTATTTTGGTTTTGGTACAGAGACTGGATGCACTGAAGTAGAACCAATACAGAAGTGCTGTAAACCGTGGTTGCCAACAGTGAATGTTTTGATGTTGCTAGTTTAGAGTGATTTTCAAATAGCTATTTGCAGTGGTAAAATTATTTGCAAACCTTGGTGCTGCTTTGTTTGTGTTGCATTAAATGTTTTGTACACTAAAACTCTGAACAAAATGTCCAAAATTGGACAAACTCTCTATAGTTAACTTTCATCTGTAGCCTAATAGGTCATGAGTTAACAGAGTGAAAGTGAGTTAGTATAGATAGTGGAGGGTGTGAGAGAAGATGAAGAGCCCAGCTAGCCTGCTCCTGGACCAAATATCTCTGCGATGGAGACAGATTTCCACACAAAATCCAGATTGAGCCTCGCTAGCTGGGGATCCCTTTGATATGAGAACAGGGCTAATCCCTCTAGTTCTGGCTGCTGCCATGTCTTCATCCTCCCAACCAGGTGCCCTTTCATTAACCTTTGACTCGCACTGGCACTGTGTTTGAAGAGGCTGGTATTAAACTGGCTTATCCTAGATTGCTGCTGCTGCAGCAGTGAGAAGACTCACTCTGTTTCTCACAAGTCTTTTAAGGTGCTGAACAGTACAACAGTAACATTATCTAACCCTCAGTTAACAGCTGGCCCAGCACTCCACTGCACCCCCTGTGGCAGGGCAACAAACTATAAAACTCAAATAATATGTTACATGTATGAAAAGCCAGAGAAATACTAGTTTACAACTGTCATGACCCTGGCTAAATTCCTGAGATGGGATGTCTTTTCTTGGTTAACCATGATCAAGACCCTAAGTGATAAAACCAACTGTTAAAGAGTGATTTTACATATCTTCCACAAAGTTGTAGGGTTGTCCTGATCAAGTTTGTCTGTCCCTGATCAGAGTCCTTTAACCGTCACAGGATCCAATCTGATACGTATATTTACATAGTAGCAGATAATGTGCAATGTTGATTTATAATGCATCTGGCACACTGGAATAACAGTGTAACCATGTGACTTTGACACACACTTTTCACATGGTACCTCAATCCAAATACTGAAGGTTCTGAATCAAAACTATTAAACTGATCATCTTAAATTATTGATATGATATGTATGAAAGTTTAACTGGAGAATGCAACTCTGAATATTGATGTGACACGATCCACTAAAGACAGGACATATCACTCTGTTGGAGTTGTTGGAACTGCAGAAATACTCGCAAATGAACAGGTGTGTTGGAGTATCTGACCTTGCAAATGATCTTTGACTAAGATACTGGCTTGCAGAGAACACACAAATCCAACAACAACCACTTTTAATTAATTCATCAAATTACTCACGGGACTAACATTATTTAGTGAAAGCTGATATGACCTGCCGCCGTCAACATGTTCCATTTTCACCAGCGGTAGCTACTCTTTGCCAATAAGAAAAAGAGAGTTGGAGTTGGAATTTAGCGAATCCATTTTGTCAACTAGGACATGAGATTTCAGAACAGTAATTTTTCATGATCAACACTCCTAAATAGCAGCGAAATGCTCAAACGGTAGGCCTTTGTGAAGGAGCGCAGATCTGCAACACTAGCAGGCTACAGTACAGTGGAGAAAGGATCAGATTTTGATTGTCTTTGTTTAGTCAATACCCATCTTTTAAAACATGTCTGGGGGGCAGTGGGCCTTCTCACTGCTCACCCCCACTGCTCGAGAGATTCAAGAAGAGTTAACTGTCATTGTCTACAACAACTAATTCTTACTCTATATTATTATAACTTATTCGTTAAGAAATATAAAAACAACAATGTAATAGTACCAAATATACAGTGTCAAATTTAACAAGAAAGAAAGTCATTTTCTGCTGGCAGAAATGTTCATTTTGTACTTTTGTCACACAGTCAGATTTTCCACTATGTAAGGATTAAATAATGTTATCTAGTGGATGACCACATTATTGGTGTCTGTTTCATGCAATTTCATGAGACTGTCCTTCTCTAAATTCCACTTTACCTGAACTAATGACATTTCAGGGGTAGTTTTACACTTTCCCTTTCCAGTGACACTGGCAAAGAGATGTTTCACTCAGGTGTACTGTGATGGTGTTCCATCCTACAAATGTAGTTGACTGTGTTTAAACTGTTTATCCTGCATAATAGTACCACCTTTGTGGTAGTATATGTACAAGGTTGTTTCTTGTTTACTTATTGACTTCCTGTGTGAGCCAAACGCTAGTAACCAAGCGATCGGAAGTAAACCTGGGGTCTCTGTTAAGCTCCGTTATCAGTTGTCAGATCCACAATGTAAACATTGCTCTTTATTTTCCTGCCAGCTACAGCAACGTCTGTAAGTACAGCTCATCTGACAGTGTATATTAATTCAACCAGCAGGTTAATCTGTGTCTGTACAAATGTTGTAGTATATATTTTATAGCGGCCAGATCGCTATGTGGCTAGGCTAGGCTAGCTCTGTATTTCTATTCTATCTGTATGCTGCTGATTACTGTAACCTGTATTATGCTTATTGATTAACATCAGTAATTATGATACTGTGCTTACAGTTTCACAAGATTCCCAGTAAACTGCATGAAAATTAACACCTTTGCTGTGGTGTTATTTTGGGAGTGTTTATCTGGTTGGATAGCTAACAGCATCAGCTAGTGAGGCCTACACAGTGAAAAGATGGCAACACAGCCAGCAGTGAAGAAGAAGACAGCCATCCTGCAAAACTACACAGTCCCAAGAACTAATAGGCTAGCACACAGGCATCCAGACAGCCTTCATGCCAGCTTAACTCTTCTTCCAATATTAAAAACACACTAAGTCATAATGGAATAATTTGACAACACAAACAAAGGAAATAAGGATGATCGCCGTGTAAGCTCACTGTCATCTCGTTTCATCATCCAGCTCAAAAGCTTAGCAGTTGCAATGGCAAGAGCACAAGCTGAAGCAGCGCAAGCTGAAGCAGTGCAAGCTAGAGCAGCACATTTAAAAAGGGAAATTGATCTGAAAGTTGGCCAGGCACACATTCAAGCCACTCTAGATGCATCAAATGATGAAAAGGAAAAAAGATGCTGTCATATCAGGGGCAAATACATTGTAGGCTGCTTTATTAAAGCTGGATGTTAAAGTATACAGCCAGGTGTCCAGTCCAGCCCTGCAAAATAGACAATACCAGCGCACCGCTGCCTACACGACAGAGCAAGCCAGCATATGCACAGGTGAGACACCTGTCAGAATAAAAAGTGACAGTGTTACCCAAACATTTTCCATCTAAGTGAACTGCCAACCAAGATTAAAAGAGATGATGTTAAGCCAGCATTAACACACCCATACAATATCTGCCAAATGCAAGCTGCTGCTTCTGTTGACACTATGCCTCATTACACGTCTCAGACTCCACGGCATAGTGGAGCACCACCAGCTGCTGCTTCTGTCTACAGTACGCCTCACTATACGTCTCAGGCTCCTCGGCATAGTGGAGCACCGCCACAACAAAGCATTAATCAGCAGTTCCCATTTCCTGTGTGTCAGTCTGTTCATGGGACGCCCTATGGTGCTAGTTATGACCACTCTCAAACCACCAGTGAGCTTGATACAAATCTGGCCTGCAGCAGCCTGGTGACCTCAGGACTCACCACATATGATGACCAGCCAATGAACTACTGGGCTTGGAAAACTTCATTCCAAAGCGCTATTGCTGGCTGACACCTGTCTTCTGGGGAGGAACTCAACCTGCTAACCAATTATTGAGGAAAAGAGTCAGCAGAACAGATAAGAAGAATTAAAGCAATAAACATCAGACATCTCCCCACTGTACTGATGATGGCATCTCTTCAGCAAGCTGGAAAGCCTCCCCAAAGTTCTGATGGAAGATCTACAGAGACTCCAGGATCTTGTAGACCTGCTGTCAGAGGTGGAGGCCACTAAGCAAGATGGCTACCTCCTGGGCTTATCATCTTATCAGTCATTGAGAAACTCCCACACACCATTCAAGAAAAGAGGATGTCTTTTGGGTCAAGAAACAAGCATGAACATTACGTCAATTTCCCTCCTGCACAGAGATGAAGGCTCACACAGATTCCAGCTTTAACCTCTTCACGCAAGCTTCAGCATAGAGAAATCACAAGTGGGGGAGGCCTGTAAAGGTGCCTGTGTACGTTCACAAGACATACGTTTCTTCAAAAGACAAACCTAAGACTACAGAAGATAAGAAATCAGCGGACCCAAATAAATACGGCCCCATACATAAAAAAGCCTCATCCTCTGAAGAAATGCAAAGGCTTTTGGGAAGGGAGTTCAGAAGAATGCAAACAGCTCTTAAAAGAACACTCCGTCTGCTTCCGATGTTGCTCCTCCACTGAACATCTCACCAGGAACTGCTCAGTTAAGGTCAAATGCATGGAATGTAAAAGCAGCGGCAATATGACAGTGCTCCAACCTGGGACCAGCTACCTGGAAGTCATCCCCACCTGCTTCAGAGCATGCTGGCAAGGGGGACAAAGCAGATGCCCAGGAGGTCACTTCAAGGTGCAAATGAGTATGTGGTGAAGGACTAAGCACAAGAGCATGCTCCAAGATATGTTTTGTCAGCGTGTATCCAACCAGAGGCAGAGAGGAGTCCAAGAAAATGTACGCAATACTGAATAAGCAGAGCAACCACTCCCTTGCATGGTCCCAATTCTTCAACATTTTCTCCTACCGATACACGCTGAAGACATGCTCGACTTAAAGAGACTGCAGGGAGAAGAGCCTGTGGTTACACTGTGGAGTCAACAGACAAGAAGCTGAGCTTACCTACACTTCTTGAGTGCAACCGAGTCCTTAACAACTGTTCCGAGATACCTACCATGGACACAGCCTGCCATCACACTCACCTGAAACACTCGATCCAGACATCGATATACTCCTCCCGCTGGGCAGAGATATCCTGAGGGTATACAAGGTCCATGAGCAAATTAGTAGTCCAGAAGATAACGCTGTGTCTTCACAGACGCATCAGTCAAAGTGATTGCAGATGTAGCCTGCATTAAGATGACAAGCCACGATGAACAACCTGCAGTTGGCTTTTTCTTTGGAAAAAGAAGCTGGCCCCCCAGCCTGGACAAATGATCCCAAGACTGGAACTGTGCATGCCTGTACAGGCAGTGGAGATCGCTGAGATGATAGTTACAGAGATGGATGTGACACCACACGGACACCAAGGTCATACTAGGATACATCCACAACCAGTCAAAGAGATTCTATGTGTACATGCACAACAGGGTTCAGCGTATTCCTCAGTCATCATGTTCTGGCCAGTGGAAGTACATCCATTCTGACCTGAATCCAGCCGACATTGGATCAAGATCCGTGCCACCAGCCCTCCTAAGCAGCACACGTGGCTTACAGGACCAGCCTTTCTTCAGAACGCATCCTTGCAACCACCTAAGCCTCAAGAGACGTACATCCCCAGATGATATCAAGTCTCACACATGTTACGAGAGATGTGGAATACCTCCAACGCTTTGAACACTTCACCAAGTTCTGCACTTTCATCTCATCATCCAAGTAGCTCACTCTTTCTCCTGCTATGTCCAAGTCAAGTGTCAGGGGTCATCCTACAGAGGAAGCGTTGACAAAGGCCAAAGTGTGCATTGTGAAGAACATCCAGAGCGAGTGATACATGGAAGAGCTCAAGTGCGTAATCTCAGGGTCCAACATCCCATCCACTAGCAGCCTGTGGAAGTTGCACCCTGTGACAGAGAGACTAGGAGGTCACATAGGACAGTTAAGTCTAGACATGGACAAAACTCGCCACATCATTATTCCTGGATGGTATCATCTGGCAGCCCTGCTGGTGTGCCACCATCACAAAGCAGCACCAGCAGCCTCATCAATGCCTTAAGAAAGTTCTTCACAGTCAGGGACACTGGTAACAGATAGGATCTGACTGTGGCACAAACTTTGTGAGAGCTAGAGATGGACAATACATGTTAGAGCTTCAATAATGTGAAGAAATACCTGAGCACACGGAGCTGCACCTGGGTGTTTAATCTACCCCACTTGTCACACATGGGTGGCATGTGGGAACACATGACTGGCATTGCCTGTCATATTCTGGACCGCATACTGGTTGAACCGCAAAAATCTGATCTGACACATAAAGTTCTCAATACACTCATGGCTGAGGTAGTGGCAGTCATGAACACAAGACCTCTCGTCCCATCCCATGTCTCATCCTCACCCCAGCAATGATCCTGACTCTCAGAACAGGGTCTACACCTCCTCTCCCTCCAGGCAACTTTGACGAAACAGATCTCTTCAGAGTGGAGTGGAAAGTTCAAAGCCTGGCTGACACCTTTTGAAACTGATAGAAGTGTGAATATCTTAAAACGTAGCACCAAACGTAGCAACGTTGTTCTCCTGACAGACAATCAGGCAAAAAGAAATGAATGGCCCATGGGCATCAATCACAAAGACCTTTCCAGGAAGCGATGGATTGGTTCAGAAAGTTAATCATCAAAATCGTCAAAGACGGAACTAAAAAAAACTTTCTCTCATCCCGTTACAGAAGTAGTCCTGCTTCTGTCTCCGAAGACTGATTAATGTGGGGACCAGTAAAGACCTCAACTGTAGTTGAGTGTGTTTAAACTGTGTATCCTGTATAATAGCACCACCCAGTGGTAGTATATGCACAAGGTTGTTTCTTGTTTACCTATTCACTTCCTTTGTGAGCCAGACACTAGTAAACCCGTAGTCTCTGTTAAGCCCCGTTGGCAGTCATCAGATCCTTAGTTTAAACGTTGTTCTTTATTTTCTTGCCAGCTACAGCAACATCTGTAAGTACAGCTCATCTGACAACGTATATTAATTTATCCGCCACTTTTACTTTTGTCTGTACAAATGTTGAAGTATATATTTTACATTGGCCAGATTGCTATGTGGCTAGGTTAGGCTAGGCTAGGCTAGCTCCGTATTTCTATTCTATCTAATGCTGATAATTACTGTAACCTGTATTATACTTTTTGTTTAACATCAGTAATTCTGATACTTGTCTAACAGCTTCCCAGATTCCCAGTAAAGAAGATTCCTAGTAAACTGCATGAAAATCAACACTGCCATGAAGTTTTTTGGTAGAGTTTAACTGATTGGATAGCTAGCAGCATCAGCTAGCGAGGCCTACACAGATATTGACTCAGCGTTTCTGATGAAGGACTTCTCAAAGTGCCTCCTCAGATGAAAACCCTTACAGGAGTTCCAAAATTAAAATGGACATATGATATACTCCACTATCAAATAAGAGCAATTAAAGCAGGTGGATATGGCTACGCCAGACCAGAAGCAGTGATTAGACTGACTTAGGGTTGGGCAATATGATGGTATTGTGACAGTCAGAAATTTTACCCAATAGTTTATACCCAAGTGTTGGACCATTGTGAGCAATGCTGCAGTGCTGATGAATTGATTGTCCAAAAATGCATGGCTATTCAGTGTAACAGCGGACAATATGAATAAAAAATAAACCACTGTGCATGTAATTTTATATTGAGAAATTGATTTATATATAACTGACAAGGTGAGTAACTATGGACATACTGTAGTCCATTTGAAATTCAGATTGAGATTTTTCTGGTTACTCAAGATGTTGTCTGTAGAGTTTACAGCAGCTTTACCCTCCATATAACCTCACACATTCAAGAATGCACGCTTTTTTCATCTTAGGTCAATGTTGTCTCAAGAAATAATTTATTGCTATTACAGCCAGTAGATGTGGTACATTCAGTGAATGTGTTCCATCTCATAGTGCCCATTTTCTGCATGGTCTGTACACAGAGTCTGTCTCCTTGTATCTTTCTTTCATCCTGATAGACATAAATATATTTTGGCTCATACAACCAGTGCAATCAGTGTGACAGTTACTGCTGTATTGCCTTTGTAAGATCACAGGAAATGCTCACTTAAATAATTCCACACAACACAACACAACACAACACAACACAACAAAACTTTCTTATTTACTTGGATAATCTAAAGATGAACTAAAATGCAACAACAGCAATAATTCTAATGTTGTGATGGCAGGATAAACCGTTTGCATGATGCACTACTTCACTTGACACACTTGTTTTTTTATTTTCATGCGTAGTTTCATAAGTGTTTTTGGGTCAACACTAAGAAGATCAAAGAGATTTGCACTTTGGAACCATTGTGAAAAATGAGTCACAATACCCACAACCCCCCCTTCATCATTCTCTCTTTCAGTCTCTCTTATTTTTGGGTGTTTTTCAGTTGATGTAAGACAAAGCAGCAGAGGATCCACTGTACATTTATTGTCATTTTTCAGCACTAACATACATTGACCCATCTTGTACACTAGGAGCAGTGGGCAGACGGGGACCAAATCAAGTTCTTTTTGCCAGTGCCAGTGGTCAGGGGCACTGACAGGAGTATTAACCTAACATACATATCTTTGATGTTGGGAGGAAACCAGAGAACCCAGTGGAAAAGACCTTGGACAACCAGGGTTTGAACCCAGGACTTTCTTGCTGTGAGGCATCACTGCTAACCACTGTGCCACTGTACCTGCTCAAGATGTCACGCAGTGCAGCAGTAGCATCATTAACCTCAAGTGTTAATTTTTGTCCAAAGATCTGTTTTCATTTCCTTTGAGAGTACTTTTAAACTTAACAATGAGTCAAACACTAATCTGAAACCACAGCAGATGTGTATAATCAGCTGCTCACTTTCATAAGGGAACAGGGTGGACATTGAGCACTGGTCCCTGAAATTACAATTTTGTTGTTCAATTATCCATGATGCCACAGAATGATACATCTTGGCCACAAGCCCATGTGGTCAGCAGCCTCCTGTGAGAGCTGCCTCCCCTTCACTTTTCTGCTGCTGGTAATCGTATAATTGAGTGTAAGTGCTTTGTGACTGACAGACATCTGATAATATTTACAATAATATGACACATGCAATGACTGGTTTTGGATGAACTTTCTGCACGGTCAAATGGCATACCAAAGGGGAATTGTTAGCATAGCGATACAACAAACAACAGCATTAGTAACCGGCTGTGCATGAAATTATGGCCATTAAGATAATAAGATCATTAATTTTGTTGCACTGTGGCAAAAAGACCAGGATTTGATTGTTTGGTGGCATTTCTGAAACCAGCCATGCTTGTTTTCAATGGCAGCAGTCTGCAATTTCAAGCTACAGAACAACAGTATTCCTCCAGATGTCTTTGATCTACACAGAACATTTCTCCATTATACCTCACATTATGATAGGCCTACAGTCTTTTCTGTGATTCTTTTAGTAACCAACAGATGCAGTCTCACTACTGTTACAGCTTTGTCCAAGAGGAATTATTTAGAAAGTTGGAAAGTTTATAAAGTGGGAATACTGCACAGCCTTTGAAAACTGTTGTATAATAGGGCTGTCACTTTATATTCAAAATTCGATCTGTAATGATCTGTTCAGATTTAAAATTCACAGTAGGTGTCACAAAATCTCAACTTAAAGGTCCACCAGCTTTTCAGAACTTTAAAAAGAGACTAATGACTCCTTGGCTCATCTTTTACATCTGGCGTTAGAGTAAGAGATTTTTTACTGCATCTCACAGTCAAGGATGAACTTCCATACTCAAAATCCACAGTGTATAAGCTTAGATTTCAAATTTAAATATATATACTATAGATATACATTATACTATCATACCAGCCTGTATATATTGTCTGTGTGAAAAGAAATCCACATCTAAAACCACCAAACCACATCTGGAGATGGTCTGGCTCAAAGGTTTTATTATTAAATCTGTCACAGTGCATAATATTTTCCAAACTGATTATATGTCTTGCATGTAAAATCTTAATCTGAAAAGTAATTAACTGCTATTAAAGAAATTGAGTGGAAAGTATAATATTTCACTCAGAAGGATAGTGGGGTAGAAGTATAAATATACAAGTATAATAAAATAGAAATACTTGAGTAAAGTACCAAGACCACAAAACTCTACTTAATTAGAGTAAAATGGAAAAAGTCAACTGTCTTTATTGTGAAATTTGTGAAATACCAGATTAGATGTCATTATCCGGATAATGTATCCAGATACAAATCACATATATTAATATTTATCTAGGAGTTTGTATCTTCTATCTTTTGACCACTGTTTTAAAAATATCTCTTGCAAGTCCCCAAACTTTACAGAAGTACAATTCTTAAATCTGCAGCTCAGAACTTTTGTCTCCCCCTTCTAGCAGTGAGAGTAATTACAAAAACACTGTCAACATGTGCTTATGACATATGCCTCCTAGCTGCTGTAGCCTACTCTGTCCCTAACTGGCTGTAAAACATTGGAATTTTTTGAGCATCATAACCCCCATAAAATGATTCATTTCACTATCAGAATCTGATCCATTCAGTCCATTCGGAAAGTCTAGAAAAGCCAGACAATTGAATAATTTTATCAACATTCAAGTTAGCGGAGGGCTAAACCAGGAGTTAGCTGGCTTGGCTATCAGAGCACATGCTCTATGGGTGCTGGGGCCCATAGAGCATGTGCTCTATGCATGTGCAGTATGCAGTATGCATTCATCTAGGTTATCTCTACAGTGGGAAGTTTCTAGTTCTTATTATACATCCATGGTTGCTCCTCCCTTCAGCTCTGGCAAACCAAACACTGCTGGTTGACGTAAAACGCAGCACTACCAGTGCGCTGGCGCAGGAAAGTCACCCCAGACACTGGATTTAAAAACTCTGGTATACTGTGAAATACAGAGAGATTTACCTGGTGGTGATAGGCTTAATCAGCATTGTGTGAACTCATTTGGCAAAGGCTTGAATATAATGAATGGTCATTTATATGTAAAACCTTCATGGAGCAATCCTGAAAAGTAGCATAAGTCATTAAATTCCCTATACTCAAAATAGATGTACATTTTTCTGCTATAAAAGGTGCAACAGCATGAGAATCCAGGAGACGCCAATCAAGCCAAGCCAACACACATGATGTGGTTGTACTGTGCCTGTACAGGGTTTTCACTTGCCTCAGGGAGAGAGAATATTTTCAAGTGGGGATTTTCAAAAGAAAAGGTAAAGATGCTTCATTTTATCTTCAAAAATAAAAACATCCAACTCGTAAGATGTACTGCAAGGATGGTAGGTTGATCCTGCCAAGCATCGGTAAATTAAGACAAATAGAAACAAACATGCACTAATCTACATTTTAAGATGAGTGCCAGCAGAAGAATACACACTACACATTCTGTCTAATACATCTGAGCATTTATGATGAGCACATTTGCATGCAGGAAACACACTGTATCAATTAAATTGGAACTGAAAGAGCTGCAGTATTTGTAACATGATCACAATCAGTCAATCTACAAGTAATACCACTCTGTCGTTCTCAGGAGTCTGTCCTCGCAGCAAAAACGACACAATAGGGCGTAATGTTAGTTGCCAAAAACAACCTATAGTTACATTTGAGTGACAGACACCATCTAGCAGCCGTAGTAATTATGAACAGGAAAAATGGCGTCTATATAAGGTGACAAATTTCCATATTCAAAAAGTAGACTTAGTGGACTTTGCTGCAGGAAACCACTGTTTGCTACCTGTATTTTTCCCATTTTCCGACTTCCAACTGCGAGTGTCATGATTCCATCCCATTTTTTTTTAAAAAATGTAACTACAATTGTCATGGTGTTTACTATTGGTGTGATGACAAAGATTGCCTAACTTTAAGGAAATAGTAACTTTAACCTACACCACATTTCAAATCATCATTTTAACCCAATGATCTTTCCCTGACCCTACTCAAGTGGTTTTTGTGCTAAACCTGACCAGAACTTAACCATAACACTGTCATATGATAAAACATATTTTTTAACAGTGATTTGTAACAGTTTTGGAAAGCACAGACAAATTATGTTGTCCTGCCAATTACTGCTGATAGAGGCGCCTGATTAGAAAACGATCTAAAAACACTCTTATGGGTCGTTCTGGAGTGCATGGTCAAATGACCTATTTGGTTGTTTAATTTGGGGGACTTGTTGTTCTCAGAGATAGACGATCTCATCTTTTCACAGTAGAGTTCAATAAGAAAAGATTAATCTACAGAGGCGAATCTGTTCTCATCACCTCAACACAGTCTCTCTCTAACTCTCTTTCTTTCTTTCTCCGTAGAAAGCAATGATATAAAAGTACATTCAATATGCAACTCTTTTACTGTCATTGGTGATGTATCATTTTTACCTATATGTTAGTGGCATCGCTGTAGGAATGCTAATGCCAGTCTGTCAGTCGGTTTGTCAACCTTGATGCAGACTGAAATATCTCAATTATTGGATCGATTGCTATGAAATTCTGTACAGATGCTTATGGTCTCCAGAGGATGAATCCTAATGACTTTTCCTCCACCTTTAGATTATTTCAAAATAATATTTTGCTGTAATCTACCTAGCTACATGAATGCATGTCACTTGAGAAGCCATGTTGACAACAGGTTTTCTGAATTACAATGTTACATACCTTTTTGTTTGCCTGCCTAGATCAATGAATGACTACTGAAGTTTAAATGCAGGTTAAACGAAAGAAGTGCAAGCACAGATGTTTGTAGAGGCAAATCTGGTCAGCCAGCCTACTGCGCAGCACACATAGCACCTAAAGATTGGAGATGCATGACCAAGCACTGCACTTGTGGAGCCGACACACAAGACTAGATGACATCATTCCCCAGCTTGCATGGCTCGTGCCAGAGACACTGTGTCGAGCATGAAGCTAGCTTCAGTGGTGATACAGTTTGGCACAAAATTTGCCTTGGTGTTATGAGAGGATGAGACAGAGCCTGAAACCATGAGTCTCACACCAGAACCCAGAGAGTTGGCAACCCCGGGGAACCCTGCCTGTACCTGTCCATCACTGCTCTGTTTCTGGAAGTCAGCATCAAGCTGCTGACTAAAGGCCACATCCACCCATGGGTGATTTTCACTCTGGCAATGAGAGAGTGAGGTTTCTCGCAATATAATCAAAACAAACATCATTACATAAAGGATACAAAAAGGATTTAGGATGCCTATTTAACATCTGGCGACTACAGATGAAAACTAGCTTTTCGGCTAACTCTGGCACATTCATAATAATGTTTATTAATGCACAGCCTCCATGTTAAATGAACCAATAAAAATAGCTCCCAAATTAACCGTCATGGTCTGGTGTGAATGACATTACATTTTTAGGCAGGCCTGATTTGTAGGCAGAATACAGAAATGAAGAGATATCAGCTACAATGTGATTACCTCTGCAGGATTAAATAGGATATATACTACAGTAGCAACCTTTGGGTGCCTGTGACTCTTTGTGTACATTCTTAAAATACCTTGCTCGCCTGTAGTCAGCTTTCAGCAAAAATTGTACTATTTTGGAGCATTTAGAGAATCTTTTGATGTCCTACACAGTATGTCCAGTCAGCAGCGAGCCAGGTTGTGGCTTTCAGTGTGATGCTAGTGAGGTATCAAGGTAAGTGATAGCAACAACAAAACATTGGCCAACAGTCGGAAATGCAAAACAGGAAACCTTCATGAGTGGCAGACTTGAAACAAAGACTTTGAATTGCATTTCCTATCAGTACAAGACTGATGAGTGATGAGTCTTCTAGTGTTGCTTTACCATAAGATGGCATACCCTGAGAAAGACAAATAAGGATGAACTGTTTTGTTGTTGATACTGTACATGTGAATAACACGATACATGGATTATTCCAGCAATGTAACAACTTACACCGCAGCCATTAATGCTGAGCACCTAGCAAGGCGTCATGGGACTAAACAGCATCTGCACTTACAGACTGGCAGTGCCTGCCATCTGCTCCTTCATCTCCTGTGATCAGTTTTTTGGATGCTCAGCCTCAGGCGAGATGTTGCTTCAATGTAGATTCCTTGTCAAGATGAGTGACACTTTTTAGGGCATAAACTTGTCCACCTGAAGTGGATGAGGGTGGGACTAGCAGTATACCTTGCTGACTTAAGTCTAAAAAGTGCATTATATCGTCAACTCATTGACTAATGCTGCTCCAGAGTGCTGTGGGTTTTACATTATAAAGTACTAGTTTGTCATTTGTTTGTTTTGTATTTTCATCTCAGTTTTCTTTTATAGTATCTTTCAATTTTTTGGCAGGAAATAAATGGTTTTGCCTGTGAGTGTGTGAAGTGCAGCAATCTCATAATGTCAAAACAGAATCCAGATATTATGATATAGCTAGTTGACTGAAAATATGTTGCAGCTGTTTGGTCAAGATAAAATATTTTCCACAAATAAATCTTCTAGGTGCAAAAGTATAGCTCACAGCAGTCAATACACACAATGTAATATAACTGAAACTGCACATTTAAAGGAAAATACCCACAACTACACAACTGAAAAAATATATAATATACATATGATAAATCTTAAAAAGGGAATTCAGATCTGTGAAGCTCAACATATTCAGTTTATCTGAACGCAGCCAGAGGATCCCACCAGATGGACAGCTGAACTTCAAAAAGTTTTTTTCTTTTTAAAGTGAGCATTTGAATAACTGCTCATTTGCATGCATGGCAAGTGTGTTGTTCTTACCGGAACTCACTGACAATAGAAAAGAATCATGAAGAAATATCCATGCAGTAATGTACTAGATATATGGGTATATTCATGTTGTTATAGGTCAGAATGTAACACATACTGTAATGCACACACAATATTATAGAGCCCAGCTCAGCCATGTCTGCTTAAGGTTCATTTTTCTGTTTTTCTCTGATAGTGCATGCAGTTGTTATATACCCAAATATTTAATATTAATATTAAATCCACTTTTATTAAGGTATTACATTATATGCATATTCACTTTATTTACACTATAAACTGATTCTGATCCCAGTCTATAGTGTTAATTATGTCAAAAGTTATTTTCCTTTTCCAGAGAAAACCCAGTAATTCTGCCCCAAAATATCAGTGAAAAAATCTGTGTTTTCTACCACATCACATTCATACAGTAGAGGAAATAATACCATTACTATTGGTACAACCCTGCAACACAAGAGACCGTGGTTGGCATCCTGAGTCTGGGGTGAGGTTAGGTTTAAGCAACAAAAGCACTTTGGCTAAGGTCAGTGTTGTTGCGTTTAAATACTAATAAGCATGTTGTGCTTCAAGTCATTGCTTTGATCTTTCCCTAACCTTAACCAAGTGCTGCCAGTGCCTTAACATAACCACAAAAAGTTTAATAGTGTAGTTTCTACTTGTGGATATGCAGGATCCGATAATTTGGTGGGAAAAAAACCAACTAGGAACATTGTCTCTGAACTCATATACATCCAGTATCAACATTTTTGCAACTTTTTTGCAGCCAAATATGTTAATTAACATTTTCTCAGAAAAAAAAGTAATTCAGCCAGAATTACGTTTCTAGTAAAATATATTTTTTGTTGCCATTTAGTCATATATGACTAATTTCTAGGAGACGTGGATTACTAAAATACTGTACTGTGTTATTAGCGTTTGTGGATAATTTCTACCCTCACTCACATCCCATGTTCTGTCACTTTGCCTTCCCTTTGCTGCATCTGCTCAAGCCTTGCTAAGCTAAGCTAAGCTAAGCTACTGTAGCAGTTCAAACAGTTCTGAACCACCATCTGGACCGACAGTGAGGACGGAGACTTGGGGTATTTAATTCAAAGCCACTGCTTTCAGTGTCGACCAGTAGGAAATGGGAGGCATTGACAGCTAGTATAGCTGTTAAAACAAGAGTGTTGTCATGGGGAGAAGATAGAGAGACAATGGAAAAACTGCCATCAGATTTGGATTTGTAAAGAGAGCATGTTCAAGCCTAAACATGACATTATGTTGCTCCTTATAAACCATTGTTGTTATATTACTCTACAACACTACAGGACATAACTGCAGATCTGAATCTTCTAGTTCTTAAAGATCCAGTGAGATGTGTTGGGGGAGATGGATATGTTTTTTGATGAAGTTTGGCCATAGAGTAGCTTGACATTTGAAAAAAGAAAAGTGCACACACCCATTCCCAGAGGGCCAATTTGAAAGAACCAGAGGGTTGCAGTGTGACACGCTGACATGCTTAATGTCTGTGAGAAGTGACAAACAATATTAATACAAGTGCTCTGAGGGACCAACAGTCTCTCTGCCTGACATTTCTCCATCCCATCTAATTGATAAGTATTTCAGTGAAGTATTACAGCGGGGCAGACACCCTCATTCTGCTTCCAGACAACGTCTGATAAGTCTGTGGGTTTTGACCAAACACAAAACAACACTTTAAACCCTCCAGCGTTTGAGGCAGTTCCCATATGACGTGGATGATTTATCAAACTAATTCAGATGTGATGGTCACAGTAACAAAGCATAAAGTAGCATACAGAAGTCTTTTTTGGGGAAAAAAAACATCAACAGTCATAGCTGAGCAGCCTATAGACTCAGAAGAAGAGGAAACATTTAAAAAGTGAACTGTATTTTAATCTCTTTTGAAAATCTTTCCCTCTGGCACAGAAATCCTCTCCATGCTCTTTCCCATTGTCTCTGCTTCACTGGGGCATATGATGGGAGAGGTTTCAGCAGTGTCCCAAGGTAGCTGATCTTTGAGAGATGACAGGCCACAAGTTCCGTTTTTATTATGATTTATTCGAGCCAGCCAGTTTTCTGTAATGGAAATTCATTTGAATCAACGCCCCTTCGCAGGGCCAGTCAGGAACCACAATGGCCATCTGTGAGGAGACCGGCCCCATTTGGCAAAGTGAAAGAAACCATTTCTAATGCAAACATTCACCAAGCATAAAGATCTGAAAACATGTCTCAAGCCCCATTTCCAGGTTCCTGGGCTATTTCCTGATTTTTGTTTTAGTGCAGACATGTTTCTAAACAGCTCAAATACTAATACAAATCTCAGTATAACTACTTTTTCTAAATTTAAATATCATGACAATGATTTCATTATTGTCATTGTTTTACAGTGCAACAATGTCTGTTGATATTATTTTATGTCCCCCCCATTCAGTGTTTCTGTCAGGGCGTTAGTGAGTTGACAGAATGGCTTATTAGCTACGTCACCTCAAGGGAGCCACAGCTACAGTATTAAGAGTGACTTGCACAGTGAAATCTTGGATCTCTTAGCTTTGTTTCAGATTAGCAACGTGTTTGGGACATGTCAAACATGGAAAATATACCTCTGTATTAGCACTGTGTGACTGAAATGGTTCTCGTTGTGAATGCAGATCTTAGATACAGTTTTAAAATTTTCAAAGATAACCACAAAACACTAATCCCTCAAAATAAAAGATGAGGACCGTGAGTGCTACAGCACAGAGAGAAGTGAAGGTCAATGTGTTGAAAAGCATTCGGCCTAACATTTCACATTTCGTCATGTTATTTTGCAAATGAGTTTAGAAATGTTGATTTTAAAGTTCTTAGTGGCGGAGGTTATCACAATAGGTTTTGAAGGAAATATTTTAAGAAGCATTTTTATCTTTTTTTTTTTTTGGTCAGACCAAGCTAGTTATTTATGATAAGCTGAACTTGAGCTGATCTGTGCACTCTTTTCAGCTGTGCCCTGCAAAAGAACATGTGCAGTAAGTAAAATTTATGTGCCAGACAAACCCACGCAGTGACTTACACTACATGCTGGTTCAAGCTAAAAAAGAACAGATGTTTGAAAATGTGATTACTTAAAATTTAACCACTTTGTCATGGCGACAGCTGCTCCATCCTCCTCTGCCTCCAGTTCTCCTGCTCACCTCCTGCACTGTAGTGGCTGTATCAGTCTGTTTTCTGTGTGTTTTATGAATCTTGTCCAGCATTTCAAGCCCTGTCACGCCTCACCTGTCCACCAGTCACCCAAGTTGAGTTTTCCCATCTCTGCTGGTCAGCTGCTCGTAGTTAACTTTTCCTCAATTAGCTTCCCCAGTGCAGTTTATCCTGATCTTGGTTCACTACCACTAATTGCCAGATTGATGACTGTATATGTTCAGATCAAGACTTCAAGGTGTCATATTCTTTAAGTTTGGTATATTTTAAGTATTTTAAGTATTTGTGCTATATATTGTGCTTGTTCCTAACAACTTTCTGTCTGTGCGTAAGAACTGATTGCAAAGTGAGAATAAACTCTGTGTCAAGAGAGAGGGAGTGCAAAAGTGTTTAAGGTGTTCATCTGTAGAAACTGACTTCTAGGAGCTACTATTGTATATTTCAGTTTCAGTTTTGGTTAGTTAGATCTATTTCAACCTCATTCAGACTGTCACCACAGTCTTTACCTTGAATGATGCCATCATCTATCTATCTTTGAGACCATTTATCGACAAATTCATGTGACTGACATTAGGAGGCTTGGCTTGCCGTCTATAAGAGCATCCAGGTAACTACGCCTCTTCCGCTTTGCTTCACTCGCCTCATCTGAGACCTGTAGGTAAGATGTGCATGTTTGTGACTCCACTATCAACAATCCGTCACTGTGGTGCAGGTGCCTTGTGTCCCTGAGGATTGTATGTGGTTTTTTCCCTTTCTTGCTTTTCTGTTAAGTGCTGATTGTATTGCCCTTAGCCCCTGTAGCAGTGGGTGGGCTTCTGATTGCTTCTCATTTTGCCATTACGTATGGTATTTTCAGGTCAATTACAGTTGTTTCACCTTTTATTTTATGATTGTGGCTAGCTGTGAGTGACCTGATTTTCAGTTCCCCTTTTTCAGCTATCCGTAGCTGTTGGGCACTGCTGTTTATTTTCAGTTCACATGAAAGAAATCACAAAAAAAGTACAATTACATTGTGTCATTTTTGCTGTGGCATCATGGATCCCTGTGATGAAAACCCGTGTGGGGCAGCAGTTGAACTGCTTCTAGAGGAGCGCATTCAAAGAGCCAGGTGGGTGGAGCAGTGGAGCAGGATGACACTCAGCTGCAAATCCTAGCTGCCATATGTGGTCTGTCACAAAGATTGGGTAGATTTGAGGCCCAGTGTCCTGCTACAAGAACCACATCATAGCCAGGGCACTTGAAGGGAATCCTCCCCTGACAGGTTACCTTCTTATCAGGAGGGGAATATTGATCATCCTGATGTTCTCTCTCTCTATGCTTGAAATTCCCATTTTGGATGTGATGAGCAGTCTTATGGCGCTGCTGGGTCAGAACAACTCAAATCCTCGCAATTTGAGGGGGCGTCCAACCTTGGCAACACCAGTGACAGTGGGCCCTCAGCCTTGGACATCATCTCAAAAGTTATGAGTGATAATTTCCCTGCCTCAAAACTTGTGTTTGGTTAATAACCACTCAAATAAATTGCTTTTTTTTAAAAATTGTATTTGCCACATCTGCATTTGCATTTAGGTCCAGATATGTGTTTGTCACACAGAGAAAAATACTTGCAGACATTGTTTTCTGTGTAAGCCCAAACACCTGCAGCATTTTGATGCATGTCAATGTGGCAGAATACATGCTTCATGGATTGGACCATCCCAGCTACCGTAGCGTCAAAGTCTGGTGTTTGTTGCTATAAACACCACAACAATGCTCCACTTAAATGTTTTTGTACCTGTATGGATAGAAACTGAAAGAATTGTATTATCCAACCATGGATTTCAAAAGACTCTGGTGGTGGCCATGAATGTAAAGTATGATTACTGGTGTTAATTTTGATCAATTTTTTTGTTGTTTTACAGAATAGTGCAGATATTTTTTATTTGTCTTATTACAAACAAATCCCTTTAAAAAGACCAAAACCAACAACACCTTAACCTTGTCTGAGGAACTCAGCCTCAAGCTCACTGAAAATGTAAATCTTTAAAAACGGGTCACAAATATATACCTTCATTTAAAAAAAAAAAAAAAAAAGCAAAATAATCTAAAAGTTGGGCACTGTAGTTTTTAGAAAACTTCACTCAAACAGGAGTTAATAGTGAATTTGTTTGGGGACTATTTTTAGGAACTTGTTTGGTGTCCTAGTTAGTATTTACCGCAGCAGGACAGAGTGTGTGAGATTAAAATGAACTACAGTCCATTGTAATGCAGGAACATGCCACCGCATTCAACAGTATGGGTTATAAATATGTTTTTAATAGTTTTATAGTTTTAGCTACACATACAACACTTATCTGGATTAATTTATTGTTGGTATTTGTCTCTTGGTGTTGACAATAAGACAAATGTAGAATATCACCACACTTATCCTTTAAAATGCAGCAAGTGTCTCCTCTTTAAATCACTGGATTTCTCCTTTACAACTGCTCAGTTGGACCTCAAAGCTGAGCCCAAATATGGAACTTGTGTTCTGCACCACTGCAGGCCCTCAGGTGCTGTCTGTGTCGGTGTCTACGGAGTCTGGATTCAGTGTCAGCAGCAGTGAGACATCAGCGCTTAGGGCCGTCATAAGCTTCTCCGTAAATGTCAAGTGACAAAATGTGAACTCTAGGCGGCATAAAGAGGGACAACCCTTTAAAGAATGACTTTGTATAGATGTGACAAATGTATCATCACAGTGTCAAAGGGTTCATCCATAATTCAGTGCTTGTGTTCTTGTTTGTGTGTGTGTGTGTGTGTGTATGTGCCACAGAGAGGAGACATATGGAGGGAGACAAAGTGAGGCGGTGAGTAGAGTACAACCTGGACGTATTCCAGCAGTTATGGAGGACATATTTTATACTCGGACTTTGAACACTTCACTATCTGACGTCCTGTCTGCCGATGTAAGACTGTGAGTGTGAGTGTGCGTGCATGCATTCGTGCACTGTTTGTGCACTTGTGTGTATGGCCAAAGAGAGACAAATACTAAAGATGATTTCTGTCGCTCAAAAAACTGATGTTTTCCTGAGCGAGAGAGGAGGCGTCATCTGCCAGCTCGGTTGAGCGTGCGTTGTCATGTTCTTCACTGGGACGTCAATCATCTCTCGGTTTATAAGTTCACTGTGCTCGCCGACTGTCAGTCGAGCTCTGAGGAGATGTTCTTCAGTTAAGGTTAGTAAGTTGGGTTCTATTGCTGCCTAATACAGTCCAGCACAATAAACTTCAGCTGTTTCTTATAAGTACATATAGTTTCATTAACTATCACACTTTTAGTTTCAGAGTTTTCCAAGCAAAGACAGAGAATACACACTTCCTGAAAAAGCACTGAGCAAAGTAATTTTTCAATAACTTCTATTCAAAGAATATCAATTATAATTGCTCTATTTGATTGAGAGTCTCTGTATTCATGCATATAAGCTGTCGCCCACATGAGCTGCAAACTAAATTATATGTTCAACACACCAATAATACGTATCACTCTTTTTGACAGCTTATGCGGTTTAAGTGGCAGAGGATATGAAAAGCAAATGATAGAGAAATATATGAATAAAACATTGGCATTTGGAAAACATATAGATACGGTGGATATGTCTTATGTAAATATGCAAAACAAATATCATTCCAGGGTATATACATAAATGGAATCTTCGCTAAGACTAGGGAGCACGAGGATATGCTTTGAGAATGGAAATCTCATTAGTTTGATATCAAATAAAAGCAGTCATCTGGAGGGAATGGCACCGACACTGCAGTGAGGGAGCAGAATACACAGAGGGAGAGTGAAATTTGTCTTTGAAGTCAATGGTATTTACAGAGGAAATTCTGGGCTATTTCAAGCTGTTTTTGTCCTGAAAAGGCAGCATGTGTATTCCTCCAAAAAAATTGCCTCCAGAGTGCTGGATAAGGTTGTGGCAACGTCATGCTTTTTTTTCATGGTGGTAGCAACCTGCAGCAGTTGTATCTCTGTTGGTGACATTTACCAAAATAAGATTGCTGGTTCTCCTTTTAAAGGGGTCATTTTATGCTTTTTGTGATTTTTCTGTTATTTATATACTGTTGTATATGGTGTTGGATATCTATGCTAAACATGGTCAATGTTCCAAAACTTGAGGAGGTGGTTTGTTGATGCAGCCTCCTGAGCTGCCAGATGTCGGCTAAGCTGAAAGCTGGTCAATCAGAACAGAGTGGGCTCATCAGGAGTAGGGATGTGCAGAGAGCCCAGTATTTGTATCTGTATTTATTGAGGCAACAAAATTATTTGTATTTGTATTCAAATAAAGGTGGAAATAAGCATAACAATCCTGTTTTTGTTTTTATTACCATTACAATTAAAGTGTTAAAATAAGTGTTCTTCAATAAACTATTATAATAATTATGAACACTTAAATGTAATATTTGTTTATGGTTTTCATAAACCCAGCAATAAACTCATATAACAATGAATATAATTGAAAAGAAAACTATTTTAAACTTAAAAATGTTACTGTTTTGAAAAGGACAGCTATGAGGATACACTAGGGTGACCAGATGAGAATGGGTGAAATTCAGGACAGGGGAGTCAGGGTGGGCGTGGTCACAGTTGGCGTGGCCTCCAGTATATTACATTCAGTGTCAACGAACAGTAAAACACGTGAAAGTCAAAACTCAATGCTAAAATGTATTACTTTTGTTCATGAAGTCAACTGTTAGGAAAAAGAAGCACAATGATAGTGTTGTATGTAACAGTGTGTAAATCACTATCCATTACATAAAATTAATTTTATTTTATTCATTTCATCAATACGGTGCCTATCACATCTGTCTGCATGGCGTGCATGTCACATCACTACTTCTCTGTGGCTGCCTGCAGCTACACTTCCCCTGTTCTCAAGACTACAACTCCTGTTTTATTCAGAAAAAAGAATAAATTCAGAACAGGATTACAAGTAGGCTAATATATATTTCAAAAATAACTAGAATGTTATTGTTTCTAGAATAGCAATAGTAATGTTCACCTCAGAAAATCACTATATAAGCTCAATAATACCTCACTGGAAACAAATCTAGTATTCCTGAGTTCAGTTGACTCACAGTGTTAATACTAGTTCACTTAAATTTTACGGCAGTCACTCACATGTTCATGTTGAAAAAACTGAACCAATGACTGAAATAGGTGGCTTAATTTTAAATGTCAGAAGGATTCATAATATTAATAACAAAATATCAGACTAATGGATAAAATAGAGAGATAGATGGATTGGCTCAGAGGATGATATGAAGCGCAGTGTGTCCTGACTGACTGTTTACAAGACGCATTAACCATTATGCACAGGTGACAGGTATGTTACAGTCATTTTAAATGTCTGCTGTAGGAGCTTACAAACACATTTTTTAGATATTTTTTATCATAAATTCCTCCCACACTGGCGGCTGCACTCTCTGTCATCTGCTGTAAAAACAGGTTGTATGACATCAACAATCTCTTATTTATGGTAGTCTAATCAGTGCAATACACAAATGACAACACATCAATAATAATCTTTTTAATGATTAAAAGCAGGAATTATAGCCTATAGGCTAATTGATTTGATCAGAATATTTTTACGGATTCAGAATAAAGAACAACTATTGAGCTACCAGGTTAATCCATGTAGACTAATTGATCATTGATGAAAGGGTTCTTTAGTCTTCTACATTTTCTTCTGCTGACAGCAGCAGCTTGTTGCATGTATTTCTGTTATGTTATTCACTATTCATGACAATTTGTCAGCGCTCCAAAAGACACAATATGTTCAGTGTAGCATTTTTCAATATTACTGTGTCACCAAGTCTCCTCAGCATTTTCGCCTTCAAGTCCCAAGTCATGTCGAGTCTCACAGCATACAGACAGCTCTTGTTTTAGCTTGTTCATATTATCTATTACTTTTAATGGTTTATTTTCAGGACAAACAGGGCAGGATCCGGGATGTGGGACAACTGCTCATAATTCGGGACTATCCCGAATTTTTCCGGACATGTGGTCACCCTAGGATACACTCACTAATGGTTGTTAAAGCTCGAAAACGTGCAAGCTAACCCACGTTGCCATGAGCTACAATTAGTGAAACAGCAGAAGATAATTTGCTCTGCACTCGCGTTTTCACAACAGAGAAAATAACGTTAGATCATATCGGGAAACATGAGCTTGTGATGGAAAAACAAGTTGAAATCACCAACATATCACTGGAACCAACACGTCAAGACAAAGTGCTCGGTCAGCAGCAAACTAATCTTAATGTAAGAAACTGTTGCATGCATAATTTTTATTTAAAAAAGCTAACAACAATACTTTCAAATACGGACATCTTTGAAATTTTGCTTGAAGATTTACCTGAGGGTTGAGTTGTGAGATACTTCCAAGTTTGGGACTACCTTATATTCTGAAAATATCCCAAATTGTTTACATTTTTTGTTCATTATATGCAGATTAGCAGCAACACACACACGTCAGCACAAGGCAGAGCACAAATAACCACCGCACTCACATTAGGAAAACCAGTTATTTGACTTTTTTTTCTTCCTGAACACAAATAATTTTTAAAATACGTGTATGACATAAATATTGGAAAAAAACCTCTATTTGTGCTTTGCCGAATACCGGATTCAGATTTGGCTCCAATCCTAATCGGGAGGAGGGCCTTTAAGAGACAGGAGCTGTTTTAGACAGAGGCTGAACTGAGGGGCTGCATAAAGAGCCAGTATAAAATAAATAAGGAGTTTGTTTAAACTGTAAATCATGCAGAGATATACCAGTAGAGGCCCAGATTAAAAATATACCTGGAAGTGTGCAGAATATGTCCCCTTTAAGGAAACAATGATGCACTGGTAACCACAACACAACATGTCATACATCATACATGCATTTTTTACATCAGGTGCTGTGGAAAACATATTAATGAGTAGTTGAATTACAACTACAGCACAGCATCCCTCATGAAATGTAATTGGCAAAGCATTATTCCAAATGAGCGTTTGACTAATGAAAACTCATGTGTCAGCTGTCAGATCTTTGTTTACTGCCGCAGTATCATTCATTCCATCACCTCAGCGGTCCAGTCTGTTGGGGATATGATCAAATAACATGCAAATAATTTTTTTGACATACAATCATAATTACGAATTGCATTTGCATGATGTAGATTTATATTTAATTGTCTCGCAGCCTCATTCTCAACATGTCCCGCTGATGACAAAGCCATCTGACAAGTTGAGCCTAATGAGGTAAACCATGGCAGTTAATCTGTACAAAAACATTTACACAAAGACGAGTTTGTGCAGATGAGCAGATTAGAAGCAATAATGATGTCAGATCAAACAAGTGATTATCAAAGAAATATCATTAGCTTTTTGGGTCATCTGTCTTGAATTCATTTCAGACCACTTAGTAGCAATGATGATGAAGAAAGGGCTTCATTATTCGCACTTATTTGACTCAAATATCTCCGACTACTTCATAAGAATAACTATATGAACTATAGACGTTTAAAGAAAAAAGCAGCTTTTATTTTTTTATATGTTTTATGTTTTATTTCATCTCTCTGTTTAGGTTTTTACTTTATGTGCTGTATTGTGGTTTTATGTCTGAATCCATTTCATGTCTGTAAATTGTAATATGAGCAATCATGTTCTCAGCAGGACACAGAAAGGACATGAGATTTCCTGTTCATTCGTCTTTTATAATGATTATTCCTCAGTGCTGTAAATTAAAAAAGGTCCAGCTTGCTGTTGTCATAGCTTCAGGACATTTCCTGGTCTTGTATAATACATTATTCACCCCCGCTGCAACCCTGACGAGGATCTAAATGACGGGTGCATCTATTTATTTATTAATCAAAAATGCTGTATACATCGAACTTCAATCAAAGCTTCTCCATCCATTTTTGAGACCGACACTACATCATAATCATCGTCATCGCCACCACCACCAGCCACCACCACCAGCACCATCATCCACTATTATAAAAAGCCCAAAATGGGGCGTGTTGTCACAGCCCATGATGGATTCAGGGGGCAACACTGAATGTTGATCAAGGTGAGGCATGGAGGAGGCCCTGCTTGTCAGGGACCCGCCAGCATCCCCAGGCAATCTCTGCAGTCAGGAGATGGAAAGAGCACCGCTCTGAAATCCATCATGTGCCACCCACGAACAGAGCATTGATAGAGAGGAGCCGCTGTCCCCCAAGTAACAACATGTGAATGATTTGGGATTTCAGAGCTTATGGCGCTTTTTCAGGAGGAATAATTAATTAATGGTGTATCGTTGCTGATGCTGAATAACTTCCTTTTTTTTGCTCCCTAAATAGAAAAAAGTAATGTACATAAATGTGTTTTAAAGCACCTTTTTGTGAATTTTCAAAATACATTTTACAGTAGCTTAGGGTTTGATTTATACTGCAATATATAAACATGACATTTTAAGGCATAAATTCACTCAACAATGATCATTTTGGCACATATTCAGTTTTCTGAGTCCAAACCGTGTGCTTTGTGCCCAAAAGACCAACATTTATCTATTTTATTTATAATCTCTCTTTATATGTTCTAGATTTTATGTCCTTGTTCTGTGTATCTGTGTAAGAAGTTCAAACAATCACACAACCTTGATTTCACCAATTTCAGCGAGTTTACCTGGACCTTTATTTGATACTGCTGTAGCACAGAATGTTGAGTTAATGTGAAATTTCCTCTCTATTATACCTGTTACGGAGACAAAGATCAGAAATAATTGGAGCTGCACAGTGTTTGGCATCAGGAAATATTATGTACTGTAAGATCCAACTGCATCTGACAGATCGGTAGCCTCTGCTCTGTAAATGTAACAAGCAAATTACAAGATTAAAGATTTAGTTTAATAAGTAACACAGTAGCCTCACGGTAAATCTACATATTTGTGATGCTTATAATGTTCAGTTTTTAGACACTGTGTCATAGAGGTATTGTTTCAACTCTTAAGGTCATTTGAGGCTGTAGTAAATGGTTTTGTTGTTGTTGTATTAGAATGAATTACATTGAAAAGTCTTTCTTCCTCCAAACCAATTTTCTGTGCATACAACAGGGCAACAAAGCATTTAAAACACCCTTTCATAACAGACACAGATAATACCACAACAACACTAAGGCCTCCGAAATTACCACAGAATTTTGGAGGCCTTTTGTGTATCACGTTTCCACTCAAACAGAAATGTTGAATCAAAACAAATTTGAATTACACAGTGGAACATCGCCATAACTTTTTATCATCATTGTTCTCATAATATGCCACTTAGTCTGAGTTATTTGCTGTTTTTACAGATACTGAGACACTTGCATATTCGTACTGAACAGGATAGCAGCAGCATGTTTCTACAGTATGTCGTTAAATCAAAGAATTAGTGAAGGACCCTTAATTTTCTTTATGGTGCAAAATCATTAAAGAGCAAGAGTGTCAGTAAGTGATAGTAACTAGCTAAAGATGTGGAACAAATATGTCAGATAAGAAGATGGATGTTACTGTAGTTCCTGCAGAGGGTATTGGAAATGTCATATTCCTCTCATGTGTCCAATAAATGCATGTGGTTCGAGTGTTGAGGGAGAACTATAAGGAATTGATTTTATAGTAGTGAATTTGATTTTCTGTGAGTCCATAGAGAAGATATCTAAGCATTGTTGATGAATGTGGTGCATCTCATAGCATTCAATATCTCCTGATGCAATTTAAAGTCAGAACACTTCCTCAGCCTTAAACGCAGACAGCTTCCACCTAAACGAAGGCACCCGGTGCAGGTCTGCAGTGCTAGGACTCAACGCAGCAGATGACAGGCCTTGTGAATATTCAACACAATTACAGTACGTGAAATATCATGCAGATGGAACAAACCCAGATCAAAGCATGTAATTAACCATCACAGGACAGTTTCCAGTGAGGGAGGAGAGCCAGAGATTAAGGGAGTTGGTGAGGATTGCGTCGATCATGGCTGCGTGAAAAGCAAGGCGCTCTCTTCTGCAGCAGCTGTTCTAACACTAAGGGTGTGTGTGTGTGTGTGTGTGTGTGTGTGTAAGCAAATGCAAGCATGTATCAGTGTGCATACTGTTTTCCTTTCATGTAAAAGGACTTTGGTATAAACTTGGCTTGTTTTTTAACAGCTATGAGAATAATTTCTCAATGCACAACAGAAAATCAAGATTTTTCAACGGCTAAAATAGTTTTCCTTTCAGTCATGAATTATCAAATGCAGTGCTGCTAAATTTCCCAGGTGAGCTGAGCAATGAGTGACTCATTTCCTACATGAAAAAAATACAAATTCAACCTCTGTACTTGTTTGGGTTGAGAGCACAAACCAAGAGAGAGAGAGAGAGAGAGAGAGGGAGGAAGAAAAAAAGCACATCAAGCTTGGGACTGGTGCTCAAGGTTGAGGTTGTCAATAGAGTCACAGCATTGTTAGGCAGAGGAGGGAGAGGAGCCAGCCAGAAATAGCATGGAGTCCAAACCATTGTCATGAAAGTCGTCTCCATTTCCCATGGGTCGCAGCAAGAGATAGAGATCTGAGAGGCAGCGTCTTGATAAAGATCACAGATTGACTGGGAAGCCTCCCTCAGGATTTAATTGAAGTCAAACCAAGTCACAACATCTTAGATCTAAGAGATGACCCAAGCAACACTCAATTTTTCATTCTCTATTTTTATCAGTATGCCCCTCCCATACTTTTACTTGTTTATTTATTGAAATACAAAATGTCCATGAAATTAGTTTGAATGTCATCCAGAACTGCCCCTGCAGCCCTCTGAAGACCCCGGATTGATCTGCCTCACTGGTGACCGGAAACCTATGAAGTGTTATCGTAAATTCCTACCATTAAGTATGTTGTTTTTGTTGCTGTAGTTCTGTTTCCATGTGAATATATGACATGATTTGATCATGTACATGACACTTAATGGGGTACTCCAGTAATTTAGTATTGTTTCAGTGCTGAATAGAATTGGCAAAATGAGTATCTGAACTTTTAGGCCCTTGGATCCTGCAATTCCCATTATGCAACTCTATAGCATTTTTTCATAATGTGAACATGTCATATCAGAGATTCTTTAATTACCAGTTTCCGACTTGGTCAACTTCCAAGTCATAATTACATCTGGGAAACTCAGATTTCCCTGAAAAGCTTCTACTGTTGTATATAGCTGACTAGGCGATGAAGCGGGAATAAAATTAGCTATCGTTCAAGGTAATTAAGCCCAACTTTAATGTCACTTTTTCCTGAACAACGGCCACTGTGGCCACAAGAGACAATTACAGGATACTGGTAAATTGAAGTGTAACAATAGCACAAAAAGAGAATAGTCCTATTCAGCAAACTGACTCAGTAATGTCAGTTAAAGAGCAGCATCTATCTAAAATTACATTACACCCACTAGTCATACCAGACAAAGTAATGCTGCAGCAGCAAAACCCCTGAATGTGTTGAATTGAAGGGTGCGTTTTCAACTTTTTGTTTGTAAGACACAGAATGTGTTATTTTTTTCTTTTAAAAAGTTACGTAGCCTCACTACATCTCAGGATATAGTACTTTATTGTCAAAGCACAGTATTTTTACCCCTCACATGACCAACTCAGCTCAACACAAGAGTTTTACAATGACGTTAACCCTTGCGTGTCGTAAACATGGGAATATTTCCCTACAATTCATCCCATATGATGTGAACACAACATTAGACCCACCCTGCCTGGTAAATGCCAATGTATTTCAGATTCCAGGCCCCTAATTACATATTTGATCATTTTGAGGGACTGCAATCCTTTGTAGAAGTACTTAATTGCAGTGATGCAGTGATCAACTGTAGGTTTAATTTGCAATTGACAGTATGTTGCATCTCTCTTGTATCACTTAGCATTTTTCTATCTTGTAAACAGACTTATTCATCTACTGCTCAAATGTTTAACACCTGTCTCTGCTCAGGCTTTGCTCTGACAGTTATGCCTACTTCATCCGCTGACATTGTCACACAAAGTAAGGTCTGACAGCCATTCAGGCATGTATTACTGCTGTCACGTTTTCAAGTCCCTAATCTTAATTACGCACTGTATACAGCCTGAGCTCGCTTGGACCCATCCAGCTCAGGTTCAAGTGCGCCCTTATGGTGGGACACAGCTCTTGTTGTCTCTGAGCTGAGCTGTCAGGGTGGGACAAGAAGTCGGTGATTGATGCATTTCCCAGAGTGGCGGATTGTTCCGCTGAGTTGCCTCATGCACCAATAATGACACATGATGGAAACCCCTGTCAGTGAGCCATGATAGGAAATGAAGATGGATAGTGTCTTGGATGGGAAGTGATTTTGTCGAGCAGGAAGTTAAGAACGTTTTTGTAGTGATAATCTTGCACAATAACTGCCTGCAGTGCAGCATTTTCAGGTGGTGACAACATGAATTCTAGATAACAGTTTTAAAAAGATCAAATACTGTCATTTTGCTTTGGTTTTGCTTTTTTGTTTTTGTTTTCAAAAGCATACTTTTGTGACTGTTTTTATCTTTTGCTGTTGATATGCTTACATATCAAATGTATATGTGGATTGCAGTTCCCAGTGAGAGGATTAAATGTTTATTCATTTTGATTTTTTTCTAAATATATAACGCAAAATGAAAGTATATTAAAGAAGGAGGGTTAAGAGAAAAAGGGTTTTTCAAAGTAGGAAAAAATAGCGGATAGTGGTCTGAGGATTATTAAGATTGCTGTAGCTTCAATATGCACGTCACAAACATGTTTTTATATTCACAGGATTAATAATGTTATTCATCGTTAGTGGATTATTTTCTCAATCTGTGTTACATGCTTGTCACCGTCACACATATTTCTGCCCATTATGAAAGCCCAGAAGACTGAGGTGCTAATCATCCTACAGGGAACTCCTGTACAAACCACAACACGCAGCAGGAAAGCATCAGATTCATTAAATAATTTCATATTTTTAACACCACTCTGTTATCTCAACATCCTAACAGATGACACATTTGAGTGGGCAATTGTCTGAGGCTTACACTGTAGATTTCAGTGAAATGAATCATTGTAGCTACAGCTTACTGAGTAAAGCCGTGAACACAGTCGACACAGCGTGTACTTGAGCCAGCCTTGTCACTGGAAAACGGAGCTAGCGCCCTCCTCCTTCCCCTGGTTTACAGCTTTAGTCTCTTCACTTGAGCTGGATGATTTTAATTTGTCAAAACTGTTTACCAGCATGCCTCCAAGGCTATTACTGGTGTGTCATGAGGGAGCAGATAGGTAATGAAAAGCATACAAATGGCAGATGAAAAAAGAATTGCTGAGAAGGGGAGAGGGGTTGGGTGGATAATGTAGGTGGCTCTTTCATGTAAAAGGAGGCCGGCAGTGATTTATTATTCCATCTTTTCTTGAGAATCAATTATGCTAAAATGCTAATCGGGAACATTATGAATTTCTCCATTTGTTATGAATAATTCAAATATTTATTGGGTGTGGGTTGACAACTCAAACAACTTTGTCCTTAGCACAATGCATAACCTACGCACCTACCTAATGAGGTGATGTCTGATTGTCCTCTTTTCACACGGAGATGCTCACCCCTGTCTTGTCATTGCAATGATTCACCTTGTTCAATACCAATAAAAGGGCTGAACGTCTGTCCTCAGATGCTTCAAACTAAATCCTGCTCTAACGCAAAACTCAACAAATAAACGCCCATCCGGTGGCACAGAGCTACGCAGCCACAAGAAGGGTACAGCATGCCAGGGAAGAGGAAGAGGAATGCAGCAGAGGAGGAGGAGGAGGAGGAGGAGGAGGAGAAGTGTCACTGGCCAAAGAAGTAATGAGGCCACACAGACACAAGGATGACAAGGACACGTCTGGGTGGCTGTCGTCATTTAAGTCCCACAGTGCGAACCACCACACAGTCAACCCGCATTAATGTCACACTGGCCTATCATGGGGAATTAATTACACACCTGTTAATGACAGGCCACTGGAACGGTTCCCTCTAATATCCATCTGGGTGTGATACCTGATCACATGATGTTATGGCAGTTGTTACTTCTCATAATCAAAACACACCAATGTGCCTGTGATCACACTAACTACCGCAACATATGCCATTTCTGCAGATGCTTTTATCTGAAACGCCACAGTAGCATGACTGCATATATTTTCAGCATGGATGCTCCAGCAGGGAATCAAACACCTCATCTGAACAGCAAAACACAATCCTCTAGCCACTGAGCAGCACAGCAGGACTAACTAACAATTTTTCACACTTTCAATTGATCTGTTGATTATTTTGCCAAATAAATGATTAGCTGTTTAGTACTTAAACTGTAAAAACCAAAGTGGCATCTTCAATTTACTTGTTTTTATAGTCTAAATGGTTAGTCAGTTAGTCGATTCGTAATTATCTCAATAATTTATTGATCTTTTAAGAAATTTTTTAAGCAGAAATTTAAAAATGTATTTAAAAATAAATTCCTCAGATTCCAGCTTCTCAAATGTGAATATTTGTTTCTTTGGTCTTCTATTATAATACAGTTAATATTTTGGGTTTTGGACGGTTGGTCAGACAAAGAAAAAGAAAAGATGTCACCTGCAACATTTTTCACTATTTTCCAACATTTTAAGGACCAAACAATTTTTTATTACTCATAAAAAATATCAGCAGATTAATGAATAATGAAAATAATCAACTAATCTGCTGTTGTTTTCTTAAATAACTTAATAAAATCTAATAGAATAACAAAAAACTCTTGTCAGTTTTCCGAAACCCAAGATGACATCTTCAGTTGTCTTGTTTTATCTGACCAACAGTCTATAATCCCAAAAATATTCAGTTTACAATTATATAAGACAGAGAAAAGCAGCAAATTCTCTCAATGAAGAAGGTAAAATGAGAAAATTTGTGAGTTTTTGCTTTATAAATGACTCAACGGATTCATCCATTATCAAAATAGTTCTCAAACATTTTTTTCTGTAGATCAATTAACTGATTAATCGACTAATCGTATCAGCATTAATATATAGCAACACATAGTGAAATATATGAAAACCGTTCTTTGCATATGCTGTATAAATCGTGACCTATCAGAAGCCCCCGGATGAAGCGAGAATCGCTGCCAAACTACGTTTTGAGGAGGATTCAGTGAGGGAGTGCAGCAATGACACGCTGGTGTTAATTAGACAGCAGCAATGGAGGGATCGCTTGATCCAGTGCTCTGGCAGCCAACCGCAGCCTGGTAATCAGGTCACGCAGATTGATATGATAATCCCAGGGGCACAGCATGAAAGGAAAGGCTAACTCTGCATTGGCAGGGAGCGAGCCACGGATGTGAGGGGGAGATATCCCTCTGAAGTCAGAATCATTCTCAGGCCTTGGATGGCAAGTTGAGTACTGAGGAGAGAAAGAAAGAGAGAGAGAGAGAGAGAAAAAAAAGTCGAGGGAGAATAAGAGAGAAAAATCATTCCTTCTATATAGATAATAATCTTGGCTACTATGGAATTTCACTCAGTGGCAGGAAAAGACGCTGAGAGCTGAGGTGCACAAAAAAGACGGCAGATGGGATCCAATACATGTGACAGAGGATTGTGTAGCATTACAGCATCCTATCTTGTTCAGAGTCAAGGTGGTAGGGCTTAGGTACCAACAGTCAAAATAAGGTGCAGAAATCTTCATAGAAGTTTCTGCTGAACAAGTTCCACTGAAGAAAGTTCAGCTGAAGAAATTGCCTCATGAAGACAGTCTACATTTTGCTTTGCAGTCAACAGTGCAGTCACACGTACTGAGAACATAATGTAAAGGGATTAAATCCCAGAATATACAAAGATTTTCAATCAGCTTCTTACTGTGAGCTACTGTATGAGGTCCTTCATGAACACAGTTTTCTGTCAAAGTTTTTATTATTTCCCATTGGAGAGTTCTTTATTTATTTCTTTGTAGCTCTTCTGACTAGTGTGAAAGCTAATGCTATACTTCCAGATATAACAGGCACTGTAGTTTTGATAAACTAATTTGGTAGGTACCTTATTTTACAAGGCCATATGGAATCATACTATATTGTAGAAATATGTCATGTATGGACATCAGAGTCTGCAGCAAATTGATAAATGCAGGGAATGTGCACTGTTTGTTGATCACAAATCAGGATTTCTCTGAAAATGAAATATTTATTGTTTCATCTATCAATACAATCTGAAAACCCATTACAGAAAGAGGAGTGACAGTGTGCATATGGAACACCTGTCTACGTATATGATGCAGCGCACATATCAGATACATTAGATCCTGTCCAGCTTTGATCCTGATATGCACCCAGTTCACATGGGGGAACTGATATTCTTCCCCATATCAAAGACATTCTGTGTGGCTGCATCACAGCCACGCAAGTTGCCAGATAACAGTCACTCATCAGCAATGCACTTTTCTTGACATTTGCAACCATGTGCTATTACCAAAAAGGCCTTGACTTTCCTGGAGTGACATTTAGGCCCTGAGTGAGATATACTGTATCAACATTACACGTTGCAAATGGGGACCAAAATCTATTCTGCCTTCATGGAAATGTTAAGAAAACACAGAGTGGGTGTAAGGTGAGTGGAAATGCAAAATAACAAACACAAGCAAGATTTTTATTACACACACACACACATATATATCATATACTGTGTGTATATATATATATATATATATATATATATATATATATATATATATATATATATATATATATATATATATATATATAAAATACATCAAAAATTTATTGAGATGAGACTGTGGAGACAAACGTGTGTTAACCTTAAGTGAGGGATAATTAATGCTGCATTAACTCATTTTTTCCTACTTGGGGGCAGAGGAATTGCAAAATGAGTCAATATACAGCTCTAACATATTAATGGGAAATGGGTGTATTTACAAAGTGCTTTGATCCAAAGCTCTTTACAGTTGTGGGGTTTTTTTTGTTGTTGTTTTTTTTTACTGCTCATTCACCCATTCACACACACCAAAAGCAGCTACCATGCAAGGTGCTGGCCTGACCATCAAGAGCAGTTCAGTGTCTTGCCCAAAGACACATTGACATATAGACAGGAGGAGCGGGGGATCGAACCACCAACCCCCGTGATTAGTGGATGGCACAATATTTGGAGAATGGTTTCTGTTTAGTTTTTGTTTTTTACTATTTGCTCTGTTTTGGTCTCTCACAACTCCTGAGAAAAATATCTATCTGTTTAGCTTCTAAGAGTTTGAATTTCCTAGTTGCTAACTTTGGTGGTGGGCAATGAGTGTACAATGGGTTTATTTGAGCTAGCTGCAGCTGTCTGCTGCTGCTGGAAACATTTTTGGTGAGAACAGTTAAACTCTACCATGCTGTAAATTTGCCGAACCAAACCAAAGTTGCAATACACGATATTTAGCCACTAGATGTCACACTATAGCTCCAACATGTCGTTTAATCAATAAAGTTGGGCCAAAAAAAAAAAAAGAAGAAAAAGAAAGCAGTTCTTAAACCAACAGCTCACGAAACTCCGATCAAACCATCTCAAATGCTTTCAGAAACATATTTTAGTGTACTGTTTAGCTGTAATTTGAGAAAGTTTGTGACACGGTCGCCATCTTGGAAACGGATGTGGAGGAAATGGAGGGACTCATACACTAACATGCACGCTCACATGCACTAAGTAAATAGTTGTTTGCTGACATCCAGTGAGGCTGAATGTCATTTATTGCACCTTTAAAGAGGCTTAAAAGTATTGATGCACAGTTCCAACGTTTTCTCTACAGATATCGATTCCAAGAGCTTGCCAAATTTAAACTATGTACACCCCGATACTTGGAACTCATTGGGAAAGTTTTTATGTAAGGTAACAAGAGGTCAGACTTTGCTCCAGTATGGAGCTAAAAACTGAGCCAGCGGCCCACCATAACAGATAGCAGAATATTGAATTATGGAATGACATTGATGGTGAAACTTTTTAAAATGTATGATTGTAAGATGGCTGATATATATGAGGTGTTATGGTGAATCGATTTGGTGTATCTCGACTAAAAACACGTTCAGGGCTGCAGAGTTTCATCACTGCAAGCAACCCCTTTCACATTACACGTATTAATTTTATTAATGTATAAAAAATGTTAAGTGAAGCTTTGTTTTATTTAGCAGTACATGTTCTGAAAACATTTAGTTGGAAGGAAGATTATAGAAATAGTCTTATTAAAAACGTAAATATTAATTCAAACATATTAAGTATACATGTAAACACATAAGTTCATTTTGTATCAAAATACCAAGTCTTCAAGTCCTTACAGGTTTTCACATAATCTGATCACTTTCTGGTCTGTGTCATTAAAAATGCCAAACGCTTAGAGGGCACAGCAGCGTATTCTGTGTTTCCTGAATATCATTTCAGGGGCTAATGAGTAGTCACCAGAGGAGAGAGATACACAAGCTACACTGAGAACACAATGTTCAACAAACTGACAGAAAAGAAATGAATGAGAGAGAGACCCAGACAGAGAAAGAGGCGTTATCAGATGCATTTTAGACAGCATGTAACCCAATGGAACGGCTTTGCTTTAGAGAGGCTGCCTTGACCTTTTCAGTATTCATCACCAGATTGCATCTCCAGCCCCTAAACCAATCAGCACTGTGGAATTTCCAGGTCAGCGTAACCACCTCAAAGTAAAGGTCAATATGGAGCATCCAGGTTCCGCAATAACTTGGAGATGGTGCATGGCGAAGAGGTTTATCTACCTGGCAAATGACATATTACCCCACTGTGGCTTGAGTCCCTTTTAGTCCACTGCGGGACTATGTTGGCTGGCTGCAGAAAAAGGTTTGTCATCTTAAAAAAAAAATGCTGGTTCAGTCTATGTCAACCTCAGTTCAGATTGTGCAGATACACATTGTGGCGGATACACATGGATATTGGTATTGTTATTAGTGACTGGTGGATCAATGCCAAAAGTATTGACAGTGTAATACTTGTAAAGTATCAATTTTAGGAGTAGAGCTGATAAATATTGCAGTCTCCATCCCAGTTATACATCACACAGAATCGTGGATGTAGATTCTAGAAATCCTGAGCCCTGTCATTGAAGAGCCAATCCTCAAAGATATCAGTGCCTCTGTGGCTAACGGGCTGGAGGTGGATGAGACCACAAATGTGTCTGTTAAGAAGCGGCTTGATGTTCACGTTAGGTATAATTTTATTCAGAGAATGACAACAATTCTGACTTTCAATAATTTTGAACGGCATGTCTTTATTATGTTTAATATGTCTCTTTGTTCATCAGATACATGGACAAGGAGGGGCTGTTTACAGCCAATTTCTGGGCCTGGTGACAGTAAGTGATGGATGAGCTGACACCATTGTCAAAGCAGTAAGGGAGGTCCTCACAAAAAAGAACATTCCCATCCAGAAGATTTATGGCCTGAAGACAGATGGAGCAGTTGTCATGACTGGTATACTACCATCAAAAACAAGGTTGATATTTACTGCTTAAAAACTAAATCATGATATAAAACATTTTTTGTCCTGAAACAGGGAGAGAGAGTGGGGTGGCCATGCAGCTACAGGACACCTTCCCATGGTTGGTGTCAGTTGCATGTGCCCCACACCACCTCGCCCTGTGCTGTACGGACGTTTCATCAGGAGTGGCTTATATGGACTACTTCAGGGACATTTTACAGCAGCTACACCTATACCTTAGGAACAGTGCTAATGGCACAGCTGGACTCTGGGCTCCAGCAGAGTGCTTGGGCATGGATAACCTGAAAGTGAAGGTATCATAAAGGGAAAAAATATCTATTCCATATTTGGAGGCTGTCGCAAGCCATGGCCATTTCCAACCTGCAGCAACACCTGAGCACTGTCCTGGTGGCCTTGGCCAAGAAAACTGAGCTTAAGAAATGACCAACAGCCAAGGCGTTGTACAGCTTACTGATCACCCACCGTTTTGTGGCATCGGTGCACCTGCAAGTGGATGTGCTACCACATCTCAGCAGGCTGACGAAAGTGTTCCGGAAGGAAAATGTGAACTTCGTGGCTCTGAAATTTCAAGTACCCTCCAGTATTTTATTTCTGACACCACTGACCATACACTGTTCATACTAACCAGATACCTGCAGTTGCATTTACACCTATTCTGTCTCTTTGTTATTAGGTCCCTGTAACAATGGCCTGCCTCTGAGCAATTAAGGATGCTGGAGACTGTCAGCCAACTGGGTCTTTCCTGTCAAAGCTCGACCCAGACCTGGACAACCCTGCTGGACTCAGGGCTTATAATATTGTCCATGAGGAGGAGAGGAACAAGAGAGGTAGACATGAAGAGGGACTGACTAGGGATGAGCTCTGGGCCCAGTTCAGGAGCCAAGTATGTTCGTTTTAGATGCCTTTTAAATGTTTTGTATATGGACAAACAAGTTTCAGTTCAATAGTTTGTTTTTGCTATGGTTAGGTGATGGATCCATATACTGATGGCCTACTGGAGAGCCTGAGGAGGAGGTTTCAAAACCTGAACCTTTTAGGCCTTCCATGTGCTCATCCCTCGGGCAGCGGCTGATGATAAGACAGTTAACGTGGCCAATTTGCAGCTCCTTGCTGGCAAATTTTTACAGAGCCATGAGGTGCTGCAGGAATGGCCTTCTTTCAAGCAGCAGATGCTAGATGGGGCATTCAATGTATCATGAAATGAATTACAGTGAGTCATATGCCTTTTCACAAGTTTTCTAGCCTAGATTGATGGTTGTGTTTAATTTGTTTCAGGACATGGATCAGCAGCACCTGATGTAGGGCCTTGCATCAGAAGTGGGTGAATGGGGGCAGCTCTACCCATCACTGAGCAAGCTGGAGGCCATTGGCCTGACCACCCCAGTTTCCAGTCCCATATCCACTCCTCTGTTGATTATTATTTTTGTATTTACAGTTGAAGACTGACCGCAGAAATCGTTTACAGGGGGAACACCTTGCCACTTGTATGCGCTTGAGCATCAATGGCTCAATGGCTCATTGTTTTAGACCCACCTTGAACCTTGAGTGTTTGGGGATGAGAATAGGATAGGGTAGGGAGCTTAAAGAAGTGGAAGGAAGGGAATGGAGGGGACGGCAGAAAGGTTGGGAAGGCCAGAGGTGTGAACGATGGGTAGTATTTGTAGTATTTGTTATGTGATGTTACTGTATATGGGTGGTTGTTGATATAATAAATTTTTTGTTCAATAAATGTCAGTTGTTTTAAAGATTACACTTTTATTATGTTCAATAAAAGTATATTTTCCTAAGTCTTGAGACACCTCATATGTAAGCTAGACAGACATAACCCTTGCACAAATGTACTGTGTTTACTAAGCCCTCAAGACCTCTTCTAGTGCCAGTAAATACATAGAAACCTCCCAGCAGGGTATGCTTTGCATGCATCCAAAAAAAAATTTCACATCTGCTGCTACAATTCCATCCAAGGGGGAACACTGAACATTTATCTTCATCTGAGTTATGAGTGTGCAGCTTTTCCACTTTTTTTGATGTCTGCTAGCAAGCCAGCACCTCACTAGAATAGGTGTGCGTTTTCTATGCTATCAAAGTGATTGTATCTGAGGTAAGGGTTAAAAAACTGGACGAGGCGACTCTTTGGCTCAGCCCCTCCAACATGGCTCCATCGATTTCCAACAATAGTTGTCCATCTGGAGTCTAACTCCACCTCACAGATATAGAGATCAAAGCACTGATAACAGAGGGCAGATGTGTGGAAACACAGGCCTGACTGTGTTTCTGAACCATCACTTTGGCTCCCTCCAGATATAGAACAGAGGTCTGCAGTTAAACGCAGTGGACGTTAAATACAAATAAGCAAAATGGTTTTTGGTTTAGTTTCTTATTCTTTAATGAAAAAAAATAAGAGGACATCTAATCCAAGTTTAAGGTTGGTTTGTTGTATCGTTGTGCAAAAGCAATATTTTTTCACCCCAGAGAAGAGCCATTGTTCTAATATTTTGTCACATTGTATTGACAATAACAACAGCTATGTCTAAAAGAATTTTACAAACTGCAATCAGCAAAGAGCACATCAGACTGGCTCAACTAACACTGCTTATCAGCCTCTTAAATGTAAACATGTCACCAATCACTCACATGTAGCCTACCATTACAACCACACTTTTTCCAACTACTGTATAGGTAATTAAGAGTTGATCTCGGCACTTAATAAAAGTCATTATGTCACAGTAATTAAACATCAGTCACAACTTAAATTAAGATGAAAACCAAAGAAAGCTTGTAGTCATTTATATTCTTGTGAGCACACTGGCATGAAATGCCACATGTAAACATTTTCTGTCACAGGCAAGCAGGCTGACATTATTTTAAATCTTTTAGTAAGACCACCTGAGGCTTTGGAAAAGAAAATTCTGTTAACAGGTAATTTCTTTACACTGTTGAATCACAGCATGAGTGATGAAATGAACAGGTTGGGAGTTGAGAACAGCAAGATGTAATAGAAATGTCAATTCAATTAAAACTGAAATGTAGTGGTTATTCTTGTGTGTAAATTCATACTAATAAAGTGAGGTTTATAAGTTTTAGAAAAACAAATGATTAAGCTTATGAAGTGAGGATTTTTGATGAGGATTTAACTACTTTGATGTCTGTGATGTCCAAAACATATTTTGTTGAAGGATGATTGACACAGTTACCTCAAAAGAAGGTCCTTCAATCGTCATGTATTCCTTGTGTGAACATTAATTTTTCTGAATGTGAATGTACAGTAGGAGTGAGAGTGTCAGCTCTGTAATGGACTGGTCACCTGTATAAAGAATTTCACTTCCTCCTGTCAAGTGAATACCGAGATACACTGCCCCTGCAACCATGAACAAGTGGAACAATTAATAAACAAATGCATTAATTGTTATAATTATGGCAGTCCATTAAGCTTTCACAAAATATTGTGTCAAAATGTTTTGTAAAATGAAAGTTATGGAAGTAATATCTAACTTTTTTTTTAAGATTTTTTAAAAGGTTGTGTTTTTGGTGGTATGAAGTCAAGCATAACTGGTGACATAGGAGTAAACTAGTGCCAATTTGTTTTGTTTTTGACTGAATCAAAGCCCCAGCAATACTGGATATTTTGGGGCCGATATTGATGTCAATATTTAAGAGTCTATAATAATAATAATAATAATAATATATTGGCCAATAGTCCATTGGCCATAGTGTATGTTTTTTTAAACATACACAACATAACATAAACATGTTTAATAATAATTCCTCAAATTTGCTTTTTTAAAGTATTGTGACCATGATGTGTAGTGAGGAGGACATTTTAGAGTTAAATAAATCAATGCTCTCTGGTGGACAAACACATTGGCCCGGCAGATTTAACAATCCAGCTCCAGTTTGAGTCAGCTAGCCTGTATGCCATGGATGCATTAAGAGAACTGGATACGGCGCTGCTATTCAACCCCGCTGCTAATTTTCTCCAGTGGCCAATCGCAGTATTGCAGCAAAAAAAAGTCCCCTGCAGCCTGAAAAGCATTTTCCCTGTAGACCACCATTTTGAAAGAGACATCTATAAAACTGTTGATAGGACACCTTAAACTGCAAACACAGTCAATTATTACTCTTTGTATTATGATTTTTTAAATAATGAAGGTTTTAGATTTGTAAAATTATCCCAGAGCCTAAAAATGATTTTAACATTCGCAACATCATCCCAACAGATGACAGTCTAACCTGGAAAAACCTGGAAACTAGAAAACTTATGCACCATCTTTGATGGGTATGCAGTTCCTATAATAAATCAGTGCTGTATACACACAATTTATGTAGAGTAGTAGATAATTAAAAAAATGTATCACTAAGGATTAGGAATGGCAGTTGAACCTGAAAGCAGAAATTGTAACAGAGTGATATGTCCTAACAGTGGTCTGATGTGAATACCAGCAGTTGGCCTAAAAGTTAGAACCACAGGCCTCTCATCCACCAAAAGAGTGACTTTGTTCAGCACATCTGGAGAGTCTGCATACACATTTCTGCTGTTATATATATACATGCACAATATACATTCACTGTATGTTCGCTATATGAGCTGAGGGTTATCAGATTTTATGCACAGACACCCTCAATGTAAGGACTATGCTTTTATCACTCTTCGATTTTGCTGCAACAGAGCCGGAGTGAATTCCATCAAGATAGCATGGAGGATTTGATAACTTGGACTAGAGATTCTGCCTTTTCCACAGACAGTTTCTTAATGCATCTCTGCTGCCGCCTGGCACTAATGGTCAAGAGTGGCTACTAATACTCTACTGCTGGATATTTAATCACCCAATCAATCTTACCTGTGACAAAGGTTTCTTAGCTACACTTGGCAAGAACATCTCTGCCTGCAATCTCCACCACATTTCCCCCGTCAATGGAACGGGAGAATAGGTGGAGAGGAGAAAAGAAGGGGAGGCGAGGGGGAGAGAGGAGAGGGGAAAGGAGATGGGAACAGAGAGGAGGAGGAGGAGGGGGTGTTTAATCTACTGATTCAATTCCTGCCAATGCCCGTCACTCTCCCTCTCTGTCAGGGAGGGCAAATGGAGCATGCAGCCCAAAACACCAGACCAAATCACATTTTCTCTCAACTTCTCCGCCTCTCTCTTGCTGTCTCTTTTGCATCTCTATGTCTATCTCCTGCTCCATCTCTCACTCTCTCTCCATCTTTCTGCCTCTCTATTGCATTTACCTCCCTTTTCGCACCCACTCTCCGACTGACTCCCACTCCCCACATCCTTCAACCCTGTGAAAACAAAGTCTTTGAACTGAGCACTTATCTGAAAGAATTTGTAATCCAAAGACTTTGTGTTTCTTGCTCTAGGTCACCGATTAGACAGTCAGACCTCTAAAGCAAATCTGCAAAAATGATCATCCACACAATCAATTTATCTTAAAACTAAATGTAGCTGACGGAGTAAGTCAACCAGTCAGACACATTTTGTCAACTAGGGAAATTTATTCTTAATTGTCAGCTGCACATAATGGCACTCTGACCTAGAAGCGGTGAAAAAGAGAAATCCAAAGATTTTTTGATTACCTTGGGTAACCTCTAAAGTCCAACTGAAATTAAATTGCCTTTATTGTCTACTACAGCATATCTATCTGCTTTGTAAATCACTTGTCCTTTGCTCTTCTTTGAGAAAAAAAAATCAGAAACTAAATGAAAGAAATTTATATTTTAAATTCTACATGATTATGCCCCCTAGTCAAACATTGTTTTGATTAAATACTATTCTGCCGACTGCTTCCGTAGCTGCAGAGTTATTTTCAATAAAGCAAATCAAATCTTGAATAAAGCGATAACGTGGCGTTCTATCGTAGGCAGACCAGATGGTCACACTGAGCTGGATAGCATCCTACTACAGTGGTTCTCAAAGTGGGGTCCAGGGACCCTCAGGGGTCCTTGAGGGGGCTCCAGGGGGTCCCCACCAAAATGGGAATCATTTTTTTCACTATAAATCCATCTATAAGTAGCACAATGACAGAATGTATGATTATTTTGGTCATGAGTTTTGTACGCTGTAAAGCACCCTGGGACAAAATTATCAAACGGGGATCCGTGGTCTAATTTGTGTCAGTTTAGGGGTCCTTGACATGAAAAAGCTTGAGAACTACTGTGCTACACAACACAAAAGCCACAGACTATAAACAACATTAGCTTTCCTGCTAAAGTCTCCTTCTTATCTAATTTACTTGAAAAATTGCTCTCTAACTCATTTCATTCATTAATTTACTTTTTTTTCCTGTTGATTAATGAGCACTGTCCCTGTCAAATAAATAAAGTAAATAAATTAAAAAAAACACACATCTTGTCCTGCACCTTAGCTTCTTGAATGAGCCACCAAACATTCACCATTCACTCAGGCTAGATAGCTAATAAGCAGGCTACATAGCTAATAAGCTGCAGCACATTAAACAGCATGTCAACATACCTGCAAATGTCACTTCTGCTCCGTTAGATGTTGGTTTGGTCATTGCTCTTCAAAATCCCTGTTAGCAAGACACTGTCTGCCCATAACTTGTAGCTACAGCAGTTTGTTTACTTTGTCTTTGTTCCATATGGTGCACCAAGGAACTTCAATGTCAGTTGGTCTGATTGAAACATCTCAACAACCAAAGCCATAAAGTTTTGTACAGACGTTTGTCATTCCAAGATGAGAAGATCCTCATAACTTTGGTGATGCCCTAACTTTTCCTCTAGGGTTTCAAGTTTCCACATCACACTTTTGTAAGTTGCATATTGAACCATGATTGGCTCCAAACTACTTGTGATGTCACAAATCACGCTCATAGGTACATGCCTTAAACTCAGTTTTAAGGTAAGCAGATGAATGTGAAAACTGTCTTCTAGTGTCAAACTCTGCACAGTGAAGCTCAAATATCCAACTGAAGTAACAAGAAGAAAAACACAATTTTTAACTTGGCATGGGGGGGGGGGGACTTTAAGTGAAATATTGGTCATCAATCTATCTTTTAACTGTGTATTTGAGAAAATACTTAAATAATGATATGAGCCAGCATAAAATCATTGGTCATATAAAATACATTTCTGAAGTACTGCTCACCCTCCTCGCTATATAATCATATTGTAATTCGGCTAATAAACACTCCTCCCTGAGTGTTTCTGGTGATGGGAATGTAATGGGACTTATATGATATCTTGCCAGTGATGTGATGTATAAAGAGGACTACAAGAATAAATATGTGTCATGAGATGATATTCTTTTATTAAGCTTCTATATAATTTTCCTCTTGCTTTTATCTGTCTTTCTACTGTGGCTCTGCACCTTGCACAGGGAGTGAAGCAGACATGCAATATGGCTGGATCACTCCCACAAGCCACATACTGTGAGATGAATTATACTGTAATGTTTTTCTCAATTTCCGTCTGTTTAATTGTATTATTCATAAACTGTATATTCCCATGTCGCCGGTGCAATTTCAAGCCGGATGTTTGCATTCAGAATTCAATGTTACAGGTCAGTTCATCGAAATCCACAACACAGTAGGTCTCAAATTAAAAATTTACTGTCAAAATCAGAGATATGCAATATAACTCTAAAAGCATACATAGAGTATGTAATTAGTAAAATGTCTATGTCTCACTGTATCAGCTTTGCTTTGCAGTGGTAGAGATGAAGCAGCTTTATTCATCCTCCTGCCAGCTTACTGAGTTGACACATTAGCATACATGCCTTATGTTCTGTCTTTTTTCCATCCTCTTTTCATCTGTGCAGAGCCCGAGGCTGAGAGTGCCACTGTGCCGCTCTAAGCTTTGTCACCCTCACATGGGGCCCCTGGCTAGCCACGCCAGCTCTCTCTTCAGTCCTCTCATTTACACCCAGCATAATTAAGAGCTTCGACCCTAAAAAGCTGGTGACTCTTGTAGAAACAACTCCAAGAGGATTTCACACTAAAGCTGCCAAAGCAGCTGAGGGACTGAAGTCAGAAATAACGGTGCAAACTTTCTGTGAGTGACTCACTGGAATTACAGTGCACAAGAGACTCAATATATAAAAAGTCCAGCCTGTCCTCATAAGAAAACAACAGTATAGGTCAAAAACTCTGCTGGCAAAAACGACCTATAGTTATGTTTGAGTGACAGATGGTATCTAACAGCCATGGTAATTATGACACAAAAGAGAGAAGTGACGCAGTTCAGATAATGTCTATATTAGGTGACAAATGTCCATATTCAGAGGTGGCAGGTTAAGTGGATGACTAGATGGATAGATGGCAAAAAGTGGACTTAGCTACAGGAGACCGCTGTTTGCTTCCCATTTCCAACCATAACTATGTTGTGTTGTTTCCTGTTGCCAGGACGACGGAGACTGCCAAACTTTAAGGAAGTAGCAACTTTAACCCACACCACGTTTCAAGTGATCATTGTAACCTAAACCATGACTTTTCCCTAACCCTAACCAAGTGGTTTTTGTTCCAAAACCTAACCAAACCACAGCTTTGTCACACCATTAAACATAATTATTTTTTAACAGTGATTTGTAAAGGTTTTGGAAAGCACAGATAGATGTGGCATATATGTGTCTTTCTGGAGTGCATGGTACAATCAACCTATGTGGTCGTTTAATTATGAGGATGTGTTGAAAAAGTCATCCATGGACAGTGTAATATAAGACACAGTACTCCCATTACAGCTGCTTGTCAGCATACCCATACTTAGCATTAAGGGAAGTGCTATAAAGAAATTGAGATGTTATGAAAAGAAAAATACCAATAAATCTTGTAGTTTCTCTTCCACTTTCACTGATAACTCTCTAGGTTTCAGTGAAAAATGCAATACTGTTTTCCTCTTCTGCCAGTTGGATCTATAATCCAGTACTCTGAAATGTGTGTTCTTGTATTACATATAGCTCCCTTTTTCTCCAGGGAACCTTTTTTGGAACTCAATGAGTAAGTGGCAATCAAGGTAATCCACTTAAAAGGGTCAGTACAATGGGGACTTGAAATTTTTAGATTACAAAACCAAAACCACTCTGGGGATTGCACTGTATTTCATTATTGTAAATAGACCTTGTCCCAAATTAACAATATTAATAAGCCATTTTAGTGATGGGATGTGTAAAACATCTTCATACAGCAAAGTCGATCATTGGTCATGATTCTATTGAATCCCATCTGAGGATTTTGCTGATCTGCAGGCTGAATTGGTGGGAAGTAACACTAGTAGTGTATTTTTTCCAAGTTTGACAAATTAAAGGAAAAAACAACATAAAGTGTCTTAGTAAGGTGTTAGGCCTCCGTGTGTCACCGGAACAGCTTCATTGCACCTTGGCATCAATTCTACAAGTCTCTGAACTCTACTGGAGGGATGAACACCATTCTTCCAAAAGATATTCCCTCATTTGGTGTTTGGATGATGGTGGACACGTCAGTCTAAAATTTCCCCTAAGTGTTCAATTGGGTTGAGATCTGGTGACTGCGAAGGCCATAGCAAGTGATTCACATCATTTAATACTCATCAAACCATTCAGTGACCCCTCATGCCCTGTGGATGGGGGCACTGTCAAACTGGAAGAGACCACTCTTATCAGGATAGAAATTTGATCAGTCAGAACAACTTTGTATTGATTTGCAGTGACCCTTCCCTCTAAGGGGACAAGTGGACCCAAACCATGCCAGAAAAATGGCCCCCACAGCATAACAAAGCCACCAGATCCCCTCACTAAAGGGGTCAAGCATTCAGGCCTGTACCGGTTTTTACTTTAATTTGTCACCCTTTTGTAAATATTGGTTATGGTTAAGTTACGGCAACTAAACCTACTTGGATATGGTTTATTCAAATAAAATTATTTATCATCAAATGTCAATATCGCTTTTGTCATTTCTTTAAATTTAATACTCTATTTATGGAACATTGTGTTAGTATGTGTGATTCTGTAATTGTATTATTATAGTGTATTACTGTGTATTAATTGTCCAGGGAGTGGCTAGTTTTAGTCAAACTTAAAGGACAGGTTCACAATTTTTTAAGTCTGTCCTAAAAACAACAGTCAGGTGCCCAAATGAACATAGACGCATGTTTTTCTTGCTGTAATCATTCCTCCTGTTCATACTGACCGTTAAGAGATCCCTTCAATGTAAGTGATGGGGGACAAAATCCACAGCCCTCCTTCCATACAAAAATATATTTAAAAGTTTATTTGAGGCTAACATTAGGCTTCAGCCACCAAAATTTGTCAAATTAGGTCCATATCTTTCAAAGTTACTGTCTTTCTTGTGCCAAATTCAAAACATTGGAAAACACTGTCAAAAAAAGACTCTTAGGAAGATTAGAAGACTAGATATCCACTTTATTTTACTAACTCAGATGGCTTGAGCCTCAAATTATCTTCAGATAAACTTTTTACTTAAAACAAAGACTGTAAATTTTGTCTGCCATTACTTACATTGCAAGTGCATTTGGAGGGGATCTCCTAATGGTCAGTATGAACAAGAGGAATATTACAACGAGAAAAACCTGTTTCAGTGTTCATTTGGGTACCTGACTGTTGTTTTGTTTAAGACATTGACTTGAAAAATTGTGAAGCTGCTCTTCAATCTTTGTGGTTGAGAAAAATCCAGATGGACACTAACCATGATATCCAGTGTTAAAGACAGTTGTTTTGTCATCTATTTGCCCCAACCTTGCCCCAAGCTTCCTCATTTTTCAGTGGCATGAAAATGTAAGATTACTTCCTGTTTGCTTCTCTTTTAACAAACAGCAAAATGTTTTTCATTCTGGTGAAGATAGTCTCTACAAAACAACAAGTGGAGTAAAAAAGACATTGTCTTTTAAGTGCTTACTACATTGATGTTAGTCATTAGATAGTCTATTATTGAGTCTGGTACTACTTTGATCCCATCAGAGTAAAAGTCTCAGTTTCTTGGACAAATAAATTCAGGACAATTAGATGTAAGCATCAGGTTTCCTTATTCAAGTTCACAGTGAACCTCTCATTCAGCATCCAATAATCCACAGGATAATCAACAAGGCCTGTATCACTCACCAACAGTCCGTGACCTCTGTTATTATTCCATCAACAGGAGAATCCAATACTTACAGTAAGATTACTGACAACACATGTGTAATGTATACACCAAAAGGCTGGCAGGTGGGCTTTACAACACGCTGAATAACAACAAACTCACATCCAGTACGCAGGCTGGAGAGATCCCCCGCGTCGGAGATTAAAGAGGTGACCCTTATTTCCCGTAGGAGCACTTACATCCCATCTCCCTCCAACCCCTCCAAATCCCCCCTGAATACATGATCATTGCTGAGACGGCAACCTGGAGGATTGGATGTAAACATCCCAGAGAGAGAGGAAGAGAAGCTGGCTCCTCAGAGCTCCTCTATCAACTTGATGGGAGGTGTTATTTCTTAAGCAGGCAGCCAATATCCATGCGATCTGTCAAGGACGGGCAGAGGATGGCGGAGTAAGACAGGAGACAGCCCTAGACAGCCCCATACAGCATAATGTCCTTTTGTGGGTGCATATGTGCATAAATACACACATATACATGCACCAATCTTGAAGTTCTTGCATAATTCAACAATAAGAGGGATTAAAGACCACCATCCTGGAAACCCTGTGTTATTACAGGGATTTCACTCTGGATTGTGAATGGATGATCATATTCAAATCACCGCATAAGAATGACTGAAAGGCATCCAATTACTGACACTGTCGACATTACACTCCACCTTATTCTATGCAGGTATCCCTGGGAGCAGAAATAAGAAATATGAGTCATTGCACTCCCCCACACAGCTGTCTTCTGGGGTTGTCTTATGCAGCGGACACATCTGCTTGTCACATTTCATCTATGTCACTTTGCATTGCTGTCATGCTTAAATAAATGGCTAATTGTGAACACATATAATATACGGTGCTATTGCAAACATCAGAATCCATAGCCTATAAGTTGAATTATTGTTATGTTGACACAGGTATTATCACAACAAGCTTCAAGATTACCACAGAGTAGCATATTTACATTTAACTTCATTGCTGTAACTTTAAGCATCACGAAGCAAAAAGAAAACAACATATACAGCACTGTTTTCTTTTTTCTGGTTGAGTGAACAACGTCTGATTATTTCAAGTGTTGCTTGTTTAATTATTGATATCTAAGGTTGTTTTTCACCTAGCAGATGCAGGCTAACAGTTAATGTAGCCTAGCCATTTTGGATCCCTTATCATGAAAGAATTGTCACCACATTTTTCAGAAAACTAAACTTGTCAGTGCTTTCTGGAGGATAAACAACAATGGCTAAACTGTTTGTAAATTGCCTCAAATCTTTGGGAGTTCTGTACTGCTAGCCTATTTCTTTGGTTGACACATATCAATACAAAGCATATCTGTCATAGTTAACATCACTCAATAATATCAGCCACGCTAATGTATCAGTTGGGCTCTTGTAGGGCTACAGACTTAAATAAGTTATATGTCCTAAGCAAATCATCTTCTTTTAGCAAGTGTCATGTTTTGTAAAAGTGATCATTCCTGTTCAGAACAAGGCAGCAAACCATTTGAGGTGTCCTGATACAACTGAAAATGTTGCCTTGGTGGATGGAAGTCTTTTTGTGATTTGTAGAAACCTTCTACTTTCATTATTTTTTTGTCCACTTTCATGCCAGGAAAGTATCCCTTTAAAATCATCTGTAAACATGTTTTAGAATTTATAAAATGGACAGATGTGTGGGGGGAAATTAAGAAGATTACTTTTTCTCAAATATGCATGTTAATGCAGTCACATGTTTCAAAATCTCATTAGATCTGCTGATTTGGGGAGGGGGAGTGGCGTTGCAAGTATGATGTGTATATCATGATGTTCTTAATTATTATTTTCACAATAATGTTGCTAATGTGCCTGCAAACCATTTGCCTGTACTGAAGGAGACATCAAAAAAGGCAGTGCCATTGAAAGTAACAAGTGATGCCATGTAACCAGAGTACTGTCTTGGCGTCACTTGGCATGATTCAGTCATTTGAAGAATTTAATCTGGCATTGTTTTTCTTAGTCAGACAGTAGAACAGAAAGCTGTGTTGAGTCATCATTCTTTATAAGTTGGCTCTGGTGCCCTTTTGTCCAGGAGTAGCTGGTTTATTATCAGGGCCAGAGGGGGATGTCAGGGCCCAGAAGAACTGTTGAGCTGGAAGTCCCAGCTTCACGGCTTGTTGCTCCCACCTCTGCGACCCACAGCACAGGGTGCACAGCTTCGAGCAAGGACACCAGAGAGAGCCTGTGCGTGTTTAGGTGCGCTAGTGGTCTGTGTTTGTGTGTAATTAACAGAGAATGTTTTTGCACAAGTAGGGGAGCATGTGCATTCAGTGCATGTGTCCTCTCTAATTAATCTCTGTGTAGCATAATTAACAAAATACCCCAAAGGTAGACTGCATCACTAACTTGAATCTAAAACTGTGCCACACTCCCCAAAAACAACCACTACTTTATATCTTTTTGCCTTGTTTACCTTTTTACATGTCTAAGATTCATCTACTGAACAAGAAGCAGTTTGTGACAGCAAACATAAGCAGGCACGAGACAATCTGAAATGCATTCATATGAAGTATGCTGGCATTTCTCCAGATGTATATTCATGGCACACACCTGTTTTCTCATCAGTTGCCCCCTCCCCCCCTTGCTCGCTCTTTGTTTTGTATTCTGCCATGTTCCTTCCCGATGCTATAATTATTCATTACAAGGGTCTTCAATCCACTGTGACAGAGCTCCATTATGATGAAGTGGGCTTTGTTTGAGATCGCACAGCTGGACAATCTGAATGCGGAGTAAATCCACCTCTGCAGGTGGAGCACATTTCTTATAAATCTGGAATGCAGAGTCATTTTTCAGCCTGATACATTCACGATGATGCCCTGATCAACAGTAGATCTGCACTGCACAACCATGTCTTTTCTAATGAGAAGCAAAACTCTGATGCAAAGTTAGGACAAATAGTGGGTCTAAATGGATACCATCGTCTTTGATGTCACAAGAATCTTCTTTTCATCCGTGTTTTGTATTTTTAGCACAGGTCTGGGCTCCAGCCGTATGACTCAGAATCAAGCAAGACTCAAACTGCATAATACTTTTCACGTGACAAAATAAAAAAAGACTTGCAACTAACGATTACTTTCATTATCGATTAATCCACCGATTATTATCTTGATTAATCGATAAATTGTTTTGTCTCGAAAATGTCAGAAAATATCAGTTATAGTTCCCCACAGCCTCTTGAAATGTCTTGCTTTGTCAGAGTAATCAAAAGATATTCACTTTACCATCATGTATGACAAAGAAAAGCATTAAATCATGACATTTGAGAGCCTGAAACCAACTCATTTTTTGCATTTTTGCTCAAAAAATTACTAAAACAATTATTCGATTATCAAAATAATTGCAGATTAATTTTCTGTCAATTGACTTAATGATTAATTGACTAATTGTTGCAGCTCTACTTGCAACTTGAGTGTCACACCAAAGACTATGACTTTTCTTGGTTTGTGCTAAGGAGTGGACTTGAATTACATCATACCTTCCCAAAGGTCCAAGATTAAAAAGTGTTGTATTAATAAAAACAACCCTTTACATTTGTAACTCATGAGCATGCACAGTTTGTGACAACAAACACAAGGAGAATATGCACTATGTTTTGGCAAAAACAATGACAGTTGGAACATCAGAGAAAAGGATTATCCTGCAGGGGTGGGTTTTTTTTTTCTACACTTGTTACCTTTGGAGTAAATTGTAACTGACATGAATTCAAACTGACCACAGCCGCTGTTCTCTAGAGGGGAAAACTGCCAACTTTTAAATGCCACCTTTCAAGCCTACAACCATTGAGTCTTTGATAGTGAAAGGATATTCTTTTAACAAAATGAAAATGTGCCATTGCAGTGCATATCCTCCAGTTCCTTAAAAAAATGCATCTGTTATCACAGATTGTGTACCAAAATGTACCAAATGGTAGGTATTCACTTAAGATTATTATACTATCAATTCTACTATCATTATCATTACAATTACTAATACTCCATTGCTGAAATTTTATCATGATACTGAATTTGGTGCAGAGCACATAATGACTTGTTTAGGACTTGAACATCAAAGTTTACTTGACTAGAGGCTTCAGCGCCAAGACTTAAGACCTAACTTTCAAATCAATTACGTTGTTCCAGCTTTCATGGTGTACGTGATTACTGCGTATCTGTAGAAAATATTTCACAACCCCAGGACAAAGGCAAACTACAAAAAGCACTGAACACTGGCCCAAATAATGGAGTAAATAAACTGCTTTTGTGATGAAAATAAACCATCAATTTGACTGACTACGGAATTAGTCATCCTGTAGGCAACTGCAGCAGCTGACATGCTAGAGAGCTGTTTATTAACTCTCACATTAAAAGACTTTAACAGTGAAATCCTCTCGCCTTGAGCAGCTGAATGAGCTGATTACACAAAATAACACAAAAACCGCATCACTGTTGCAAAGTTATATGCCATAAAAGTGCTGTATTGTCTTCACTGGGCGTCAGCAACCTTTCACATTCTCCTTAGAAGTCACCAAATGTGTCGAGCGGGAGGTTTATTCGCCATCACCACCACCCCCTGGTAAGTGAATGTGAGAGGTAATGAGCAGAGAGGGCAGGGTTCAGGACATGTAGGAGGTTGATCTGTATTCGCCACAGGCAGCCAGGCCCCTGGACCCCTCTCTGGGGGTCACACAGATCAGAGGTAGCCTGCTGCTGCAGCTGCTGCATCGCACACCCAGGCTCTGGCACCTCCATTACAAGAATAGCAGCGAGGTAGAGGAGGGCTAATGTTCTGAAGGCTTAATATAACAGTTTATTAACAGCCTGCCTGTTCATCAGTACCTTAAATTTCTCATCTGGGTAGTTTGCTTTGGAGGAAATAGCAGGGAAGGGGCAAAGGAGGCTGAAATCATACCAGCTGGGTAAGCATAATGTTACACTAAATGGGTCAAATGAGACAGCGCTGATTACTGGAAGGAACTAAATCGAGTGTGGGTGGTTTGCACCTAAACCCACCAAGGGGCAACCTGAGAGTGTATTTATGTAAGCCAGTGCCTCCATCCCAGTCACAAGAAGTCTAAATACTTTACCCAAAAGGGCCATAAGGGATTTGTCTTGGCACTATAGTACACAAGATACTCCAGCTGTTACATTAGATACTCTGATTTGCATCACATGCAGCACAGTGCTTTGATATGACACTGTATGTATATGGATTTTTTTTTTCTGGGGCTCAGTGTATGGTCTATCCTCACAGTATCCCGTTTGCCCTGTAACTACTGAATAGCTTATTTTATCCCAAGATAATTCTCTCTGTTTCCTTGCTGTGTGTATTTTCATTTTCTGTCCCCTGTAGTAGCCCAGCCTCGTCTGTCTCTGTGTGCCTCTTCTCTTTCTCTTTCAGGGAGGACTGTTTCTTTTGACTTTGACCTCATGAGCCAATGAACCGCACCGAGCATCACATTCACTTACTCTAAGAAAGCATAATCTTCTCAGGGTGAGAGACTATTTAATCAATGTGAACGGGGTTTTACGGGTCCTTTTTCATCAAATAATTGATGCTTCACACACATGTACCCTTGATTAAAAAATTAAATAGAATGTATCTGCATTCAAACTGCTGTGAGATAAAAGAAAATTGATTAAAAAGGGATAGCTGAAATTAAACAGAAAGGGAGGGACACTCTGGGACATGGTTAGCATATAGATGGTGTAAGGAGAGAGGGGAAACTTCAGCAAAAGTTATTGGTCTAATTATTTAACTCCATTCCTTGGGGTTTAGTGGTCTCTATTTATTGAAGCAATCACACCTTTTATCACTGACACCAACAAGTCTGTCACGTCTTAAACAAGACTGCACCAGTCATTAAAAGCTTGATAACATATTCCCTTTATGTTCCTAAATGAAATAATGATCTGCCTGCTAGAGGACAGAGAATAACACTGTGAGGTTACTGAGGAGCTGAATCAAATCCCATAGCACTCCCTGCTTAAATTCCCTGAGCTAATACTGGGCACTTCGACACTCTTAAAGGTCCACTGCCAACTTATGTTAACTATGATTTAGCCTCCAGTGTATGATGCACTACAGAATCAATGTCGCTTTTGTAAGTTCTGATTCTTTCTTTCTTTTTTTCTTTCTTTGTTGGTCCTCAAATAAACAGGTTGGCTGGTCAAATCACCCAGAGTTCCTATTTTAAATTTAAAACTCTGAATAAAACCATCTGTTTTATTCAGAACTTTTATTCAAATACAGAGAAACACTTTCGTCTGTACTCTCATCTTTCTCATCTCATGGCTCAAAGCAGCCCTGTGAGCTCACTCTTGATATAGTACATCATGGCACTTCCCAGTTTTCTCACCTTACCCGGAGCACACTGTGAAAGCCTGCACATCACACCAGGGTGTGATGATGGCCCACTCAGTCACACAAGGGCATCTCAGACACCAGTGATTTAGCATGCATAAAGTAGATACACTGCACAAAAAACACTGCACACCATTCAGCACTCTCACAGTCTATATGGTGAAAGAAAATGAAAGAAAATGCTGGCAACACCCTCCAAAAATAGAAAAAGAGAAAAGCATTCATCTTTGTGTTCCATTCATTTAGTGAATGAAAATTAATTTATTTTAGTCAAGGTAAGTACCAAAGCTGCTCATGTCACCTGACCAAAGTGTACCTGGTGATCCCAGCTGTGCAGGAGATTATTAATGTTAGGTTACAATTCAGCCACAACACAATCGGTCTGTCAGCTGTCAGCTCAGAGATTGAAAACCAGAATGTACCAATGTAAAGGTGTTGGGGGGGGAAGTTGGACTCATGAGATGCTATGAATTTATAACCTCTTTACATGTAACTATATGGAGCTGTCCAGTCGTTTGACAGGATGTGACATATTTTTAGACAGGCTAGCAATGTGACTCGAGGGATGGCAGTGTCAGACCTCGTCAGTCCCAGTCTGTCGGTCCATCACTTTGGTCCAAACTGAAATGTCCCAACAATTTTATTTATTATTTATTGGATTAATTCTTACATTTGTACAAACATTCATGGTTACCAGACAATGAAAAGCTAACCATCAGTATATGTTAGCATTGTCATTATGAGTTAACATGCTGATGTTAGCATTTGAGAGTCAGGAAGGATTGTCTGGTTACTGTATACCAAAATCTAGGTGCTGGTCATGGCATTGGCATGTATCAAAGTGAAGAGAACCACACACCAATGATTTTATTATATGACCAACATTTCAACCACACTTGGTCTTTCTCAAAGTCAAGGATGCTAGCATTTAGCTCAAAGCACCACTGTGCATAAGTACACCCTCACAGAACTGTTAGCAGGGCTATAAACTCTTATCTTTTAGTATCACTGTTATTTGACTCCAGACTTGGAACACTTACAAGTCATCCAGTCCCTACCATGATAACCTATGCCACTCCTAGAAAATCAGCCCCTGATTTCAGCAGTAGCTCATTTTAAATCAGTATAGTTCTGAGGGGGTGCCGTACTATATGCATTTTGCCATGGATATCACCAGCAATATGTAACAATGTGAGAAACAGTAAGACACAAAAGCTATTTGAAAATAACTTTTTTTTCAACTGCAGATTACCGTCCGCTGCTTTTACTGATACAGGTTACCTCTGGTTCAGGCTGTATGTCATTTCAAGGTTGCTTATCAACTTCCCAGATAGCAGTCAGTTCCGGGCCAATTCTGGCTCTCTTCCGCCAGTGTCGGCTGGCAGCCGGCCAGATTATCTGTGTATGCACCAGAAATGGCCCAGATGTGGAAGTAGCATAACAATAATTTGGTAGTACAGCTATCACTGGGCCAAAGATTATACGTAGTTTATGGCCCATAACTAGGCTGTTAGTTTTGGCCCACAATGTTGACTGAACCCAAATTTCTGTTATGTTCACATGTCATTGCTGGGCCAGAACTGATTACACTAACACCAACCAGGATTTTTTTTTAAATCCCAGGATGGCAGGGAAGGTGACATTGCCTGCCCCAAATGGATGAGTGCCATTATACATTTCAAAAAATGCATGTACCGGGCAATCCGCTTGTCAAGCTAACTGCCAGTTACATGTATTTAGTTTTTATTCCTACAGTCTTTATTTAGTCAATCACAATCGTAAATGAAAGTAAAGGATGTCGTTCAAATCCCTGGAAGAAAATGCTACCACCCGTGCGGGGCACAGCATCAGAAAACCCAGCTCCCCTCTCAAACTCGTTGAGAAAAAGACAGCCTACCTGCACAGAGTTCTGGGAATTTTCGGAGGCCAGTTGACAGGCTATGTTATGTTTGGTGAGTGGACATTTGTTTGTAAAAATGTTTTATTTTGCATAATAGAAAAGTTGTCACTGTTACTTCTGCTTAAGTTTGTAAACATTAGTTGTAACATAACCATTTCTCTCAAAGCTAAAATGTTAATAGCTTCAGCTAACCAGCTAACGTTAGTTCAGTACCGTTACGTTAGCTGGGGTAACGCTGTGTGCTTTGGCTTCGATGGAATAACGTTAATTTCTAAAAATTGGTTTGAGTTTTCTGTTAGAAATAGAGGAACAGTAGGCAAAACTGTAACATACAGTGTTATAATGAGCTGTAAATTTTTCAGTGGAGAAGTGGTCCTTTTTTTTTTTAGATTTTAGATTTAACAGTTAACTTAGCCAAATAACTAACTTAGCTATTGTTAACATTAGATAAACACAAACGACCTTCGAGAAAATATAAGTAAATTAAACACTTGAAATATATTGAAATCTAAAACAAACTCAATTGGACCACAATGGACTCTGCGTACATTTTGAACGTCACACTCACTAACTGCTACTGGCATTTTAATTGCAATGGTCATTTTGTTATCAGTAAAATTGAATACTGCAGACCAGGACTTACAGTTGAGGCAACTATTGTATTATTCAGAGCCATACTTGGATTTGGCATAGCTATATCTTGTGAACTGAGCAAGATTTGTATAATAAAAATGCCAACTTTTGCATGATATTCACTATATCTTCTGGGTTGAGCAAACAGGATAGCAAGCAGACAAATTTGGCGTGCAGCTGTACCAAAATCAAATCCAATCCAGCCATGAGGGTATGGGCCACATACGATTTACCGACAAGGGCCCAGTAGTAAGTAATTCAACATGTGGGTCAGATGTGGTAATATCATCACTTATGAAAAATATAATGCTAGGAGTAATATTATTAAAATAACAATTTTGCAGACATTCATAGCATTGTGTTGGAAACTGTGCATATATATGTGCTAGGGTTGGGTTTAAAAAATGGGTTTTCCAATTCAGATAGATCTTCATTTAAATTTTCTGCTATTGACTTATAAAATCCCAGCTCAGTCTTTTAATATATGCCTTTTTCTGTGGATTTTAAATCCGAAATGAATCCAGACATCTGCCTTCAGTGGAGAAGCTCCTGCCATATTCAACGAGATCTCACCACCAGATTCCATTGAATGTGGCGGGAGCTGCTCCACTGAAGGCACCGCCAAGCCTGTTGCACATAAGCTTTGTGAGACAATTACAGCAAGGTACAGTAGGTATGTTTGTAGAGGAGTGAATGGGGAAATAATCCATGGCTTCTCTGCAATTTAAGACTGTTGTTATTGGTAAATGTTCCTCATATTTTTAATGTATTATTCAAAATCTTTGCTGGATCATAGAATTTTGCCACATTGTTTTTGTCCTCTACTAACTGAATTTTTCTGTCTTTGTAAACTTTTGTCCGCATCAGCTGCCGTAAGGAAGAACCCTCTGACATCTAAGGCCTTTGAACAGGAAATAGAGATGTTCATGTAGAGGTGGTTACTGCTGGCAGCAGATAGAGAAGGGGGCAGAAGATGGCGAGCCAGAATCTCTGAAACACCCTGAAGTCGGATTTCAAGACTGGAAAGCACTCTTGTTCGGAGACGCTCAGTTGTATTTTTTATTGTTAGCTATGTTAGTGGCATGGATGTATTTATTTTTGACCCTGCACACAAATATACAGTCAACTGACCAGGGTCAGTTTGTCGATCCACCTCTTTAGTCCAGACTGAAATATCTCAACAACTATTGTTGTCCGGACATTTTGTACAGACATTCATGGTTCCCACAGGATGAATCCTAATGACTTTGGTGATCCCTTGACTTTTCATCTAACACCACCATGATGTTGTTCACATTTGTGTTCTTAGAGAGATGTCTGTTCACAACTGTTGAATGGATTTCCATGAAATTTGGTTCAGACATTCATGCATAGATCATTTTAACTTTGATGGTGGTGGACAGTATCACTGTGTCAATATTTTAATGTGTTCAGTACTTTGGTTCATCACTAAATACCTGCAAAATCAATGACTGTCCCATCAGCCTCAGCTGTACTTTGTGTTTAGTTCTAATTAGAAAATGTTAGAACTGCTAACAACTAAGATGGTGAACATGTTAAACATTATACCTGTTAAACATCAGCATGTTAGCGTTGTCATTTTGAGCATGTTAAAGAACCAGCATTAGTATTTTGTTTAAAGCAATGCTGTGTAAGTACAGCCTCTCAGAGCCTCTAGCATGGCAATAGAGTCTTAGCCTTGTTTTTATTGTCAACTGTGTTTTTGGTTTGACTGGTCAGTTTTGACTGTTTGACTGTTGGTTTGACAAAATAATAATCCCAAAATAAAAATTGGGTTGAATATATTTGTGTTTTTACTTTTCACAGAAACACACACATATAGGTATATATCAACATATTTCTGTACCAACCAGGGCTTATTTGTGTTGCAATACCCTCTGTTCTGCAATGTATTTTTTTGCATAGTGTTTCTTTAATCTGTCTTTCTGAAAAACTGAAAAATGATACCAGAGTATTTTGTTCATATTCTAAGCAACAGGCTATCTACTATTGCTAATTTGTGTGTGTAAATATGCCAATTATTTGGCATTCAACAACTACAGCTCAGTCATATCGTATTAACCCTTTCATGCATGAATTATGATAACCTCAGTCAGGATTATTTTCCTAAATGTTTTTATTCCTCTTTAGGCATGAAAAAAAATATTTGAATTTCATTTTTTTAAACATGCGTTTTTCAAGGAGTTTGTCCAACTTAGTGGATAGATGATTAATTGTCATTTTCTCCCAACATAAAATCAATACTTGGGAATTTTAACAATTGTATTACTCCTTAGTTGTTACTTGATGTTACAAAACTTTATTTACCTACAAGGGTCTATTACTATAGAAGGATTGGCAAGATATTCCTGAGTTGCTGAGCATTTCCGGCCGGCAGGTGACCATCTTGGCTTTGAGCTTTTACAGTCTATGGTTTTGAGAAATTTGTGTTGCACTTAGGCTTGCCAATGGATGGCAGTGTATGGGATGACACACTAGAGTCCACTGTGTTGGCTGATGTGCAACTATACCGTTAAAACCCATGCATTTATAAGAAAACAGCTTTTGAACAGCTGTCCACTATAGTGACCACTATGCATGAAATGGTTAATATGATCAGTTTATCTAGAATATTAACAGTACCTGAATATCATGTTTCAGCTTTTCAGAAACATTGACGAAAGAAATGCAAAAATACACTGTGGAACAGAGGCTCGACCTAAAGGGGGGTGGGACCTTGGATCTCCATGGCAACAAGGCAACCCTTCATGTAGCACATGGGCCGGGCCTGGGCCAGCAGCACATTTCTAATTTTATATAAATATATAGTGTATGGGCCAGAGCTGGGCCAAATTATTGAAATTAGAATTACGGTATGTGGGCCAGAACTGGGCCACAGCCTTTTACTATTGTGCCAAGGTCAGGCCCATTTATGTTTGATCTGACAATCATGCTGTATATGCGCTAGACTCGGGCCAAGGAACCGGGCGTATAGTGTGCCAGAAGAAATGCCTACATGTGGCCCAAGTATGGGCCAGATTAATTTTGCTATCTGGGTTACTACTTACCAACTAAGTATTTAACATCATGATTTAGTTTTTGCTAGATACCTTCTCTTTAAAAGTGACACACAATTTAATGAGTCACTACTACTATTTCTACAAGGCCTTTTACCACTGCTTCTATTACTGCCACCATTACTACTATTACTACTCCTTTTGCTCAGGGAGGGCTGTAGCCATACCATGCACAGGTATGACATGGGATGGGAATTGATAAGATTTTATTGATACCAATGCCATTATCGATTCTGCTTATCGGTCCAATTTTTTATCAATTCCTGATCAATTTTCTATGTGGAAAAAAAATAGGCCTACGCAGGTTTTCAGTGACAACGCATCTGTTTTATTATCTCCACTGTTTATCAATGAGCTTGCATGCTGATGAATATATGAAACTTAACTGGTAGATGAGATAAATGGTCTGCAGCCAAATGTTAACTGCATTGATTAATGAATTAATTATTTGAAAGCATCTTGCAGTCTCCTGCCTGTATTAGAATAACAAAATTAGGGGGAGGAGGATTGCTCCACTGTGTTTAATGTTAACGTTATATCTCCAGCAGTGTAGCAGCCTCTCTGCTGCACCGTTAGCTCCAGGGAAAGCATTCATTGTACAAGATGCTGAACAGGCGCAGGGTTTTTCAGGAGAAACAGACTGAGCTCCGAGTTATTTTCTTCTTATTTTCTATTCTCTCTTTTTCTCACGTCAGAGTTGGTTTAAGTTGTTGCAGTGTGTGTTGGTCAGCTGGTCTCATCTCATTTGTCACTGCTCCACAGTGACAGTATAAAAAGTTCACAATATATTTCATGTTCGTCTTGCAAAGGTAATTACTTAGTCATTAAATCAAAACATGCTTGTAACCGTTGCCTTTTTTGACAATGAATTACAAGATAACTCCAGCATATGCACGCTGTAGACAGCCCGGAGGCTGCAATGCTCTTATAGTTGAGTTCCACCTTTTTCCGTCAACATCACATACATTTTCTTGGAGCAGGACCCCCAAACTCTCCAGTTAAACAAATCTGTTATTTGGCATCCAATCCAATGCTTTTTTAATGCTATAACACAGAATAATAATCAACATTAATACTGAGGGAGACAATTGACTTACATTTTAATTGATGGGGGGTGGTAAGGGACCTGGATAATGGATGGGGGGTGCTGGCCTAAAAAGGTTGAAAACCATTGTTCTAGTTACTTTTAGTATTTAAAAAGTCTTTATTCTAGTTACTTAAGCTTATTACTCAATATATGGCTCAACTTCAAAACAAACAAGAATGAAGAAATTCTCACAAGCAAGCAGCCAAACCTCCTGCACGCTCATTCACAAATCACACAACATCAACAGGTGACTGAACAACCACTCAATTACTGGATTACAACTTAACAATTTACAACTGGATAAATTCCAAATGAATCAGGCTCTTTCTATGTGAGTCCAGACGGCTCACTGTAAGCCAATGTAGCAAAGCTAAAATGGGAGAAATGTGATCTCTTTTCCTAGTTTTAGTCAGTACACAAGCAGCTGCATTCTGGACCAGCTGGAGAGTCTTTAGAGACTTGTTAGAGCAGCTTGATAATAAGGAATTGCAATAATCCAGCCTAGAAGTAACAAATGCGTGGACTAGTTTTTCTGCATCTTTTTGGGACAGGATGTGCCTGATTTTTGCGATATTACGTAAGTGAAAAAAGGCAGTCTTTGAAATTTGATTTATGTGGGAGTTAAAGGACATATCCTGATCAAAGATAACTCCCAGATTCGTTACGTGGTGCTGGAGGCCAGGGTAATGCCATCCAGAGTAGCTATATCATTAGATAATGTGTTTCTAAGGTGTTTACGGCCAAGCACAATAACTTCAGTTTTATCTGAGTTTAGTAGTAGAAAATTGCAGATCATCTAGGTCTTTATATCCTTAAGGTATGCTTGGAGTTTGTTTAACTGATTGGTTTCATCAGGCTTCATTGATAAATATAATTGGGTATCATCTGCATAACAATGAAAATTTATGGACTGTTTCCTAATAATATTACCTAAAGGAAGCATATACAAGGTGAATAGAATTGGTCCAAGTACAGAACCTCGTGGAACTCTATGTCTAACTTTTGCCTTCACGGAGGATTCATCATTAACATGTACAAACTGAAATCGGTCTGATAAATAGGACTGAAACCAGCTTAATGCAGTTCCTTTAATACCAATCAAATGTTCCAGTCTCTGCAAAAGGATTTAATGGTCAATTGTGTCGAATGCGGCACTAAAATCTAACAGGACAAGTATGTAGACAAATCCTTTGTCCGATGCAGTTAAGAGGTCATTTGTGACTTTCACCAGTGCTGTCTCTGTGCTATGATGTGCTCTAAATCCTGACTGAAAATCCTCAAATAATCTATTGTTATGTAGAAAGTCACATAACTGATTAGAGACTGCTTTCTCAAGGATCTTAGAGAGAAATGGAAGGTTAGATATAGGTCTATGATTGGCTAAAATGCTTGAATCAAGAGTAGGATTCTTAGGAAGAGGTTTAATTACAGCTACTTTAAAGGACTGTGGTACATAGCCTGTTAATAAAGACAGATTGATCATATCTGGTAAAGAAGCGCTAACTAAGGGTAAGGCTTCCTTCAGCAACCTAGTTGGGATGGGGTCTAAGAGACAGGTTGATGGTTTAGCTGAACAAATCATTGAAGTTAGTTCAGAAAAGTCGACTGGAGAAAAAGGTGCCTGTGTTTGGGGAGAAATCGGTGCCCGTTGAGGGCAGGAGGTGGTTAATTTTGTCTCTAATAGTTAGAATTTTATCATTAAAGAAGCTCATAAAGTCATTACTACTGAGAGCTATAGGAATACATGGATCAATAGAGTTATGACTCTTTGTCAGCCTGGCCAAAGTGCTGAAAAGGAACCTAGGGCTGTTTTTATTCTCTTCTATTAATGCTGAGTAATAGGTGGTTCTGGCATTACAGAGGGCCCTCCTATATGTTTTTAGACTATCTTGCCAGACTAAGCGAGATTCTTCCATTTTGGTGGAACGCCAAATCTTTTCCAATTTTCGCGATGTTTGCTTTAATTTGCAGGTTTGGGAGTTATACCATGGAGCTAACCTCTTATGTTTCTTCCTTTTTAAGGGGGCAATGGAGTCGAGTGTTATTTGTAATGAGCCTGCAGTACTATCAAGATTATCAATTTGGGAGGGACTAAAGTTAACATAAGAGTCCTCTGTAGTACTGAGACATGGCATTGAATTCAGTACTGATGGAATTGCTTCCTTAAATTTATCTACAACACTATCAGATAGACCTCTAGTGAAGACATTTTTGTCTAATGGTGTGTAATCCAGTAATAGGAATTCAAAAGTTATTAAAAAATGATCTGATAAAATAGGATTTTGTTAAAAATTATTAAATGTTCAATTTCAATCCCATAAGTCAGAACAAGGTCGAGAGTAGGGTTAAGACAGTGAGTGGGATTATTTACACACTGAGAGAAGCCAATTGAGTCTAATAATGAGATAAATGCAGTACTGAGACGTCCACATGAATATTAAAATCACCTACTATAATTACTTTATCTGTACTAAGGGCTAAGTTTGATAAAAACTCTGATTCAGATAGGAATTCAGAGTACGGGCCAGGAGGACGGTACACTATAACAAATAGTGGGTGGAATAAATCTTTAAACCTATAAGTAGTTGTCAGCATTCACACTAATAAAGATTTGGATAACAATAAAAAGATATCCCGCCCTAAGGAGGACAGCGGGAGCCCGTCCTCCTCTGCTCTCCTCTCACTGCCTCACTCAGACTGCCCTGCAGGTGTCGCTTTTGGAGCATTTTAATCAGAATTTCAATAATAGAATTTTTTCCAAGGAAGAGAATTTTTTTTTGGTAATGGTTTATTTCAACCAGTGACTCTTTTTTTATATTTTGACCCCCACCTTGCCTCTCAAAAATAGAGGAGCAACCTCCTCTGCCTCTATAGACCAGCCTCCTCTGGTATGATTACACCCACAACTTGGTCATTTACTCCTGCAAGCAGCCTTTGTGGTAGAGCCTCCAAATGCAGAGCACAAATACAACAATGCAGTATGTTTCCTGAACTACGGGAATAGTCTAACATTTTGGGAAATATACTTGTTTACCATCTCAACCGGAGTCAAGATGATCCATGTTTAGCCTAGCTTAGCAAAAGGATGCAGGTTAAAACTACAAGCCTTCTTGGTCAAGAAGAAAAATATTGTCTTATTTACAAATGAACCTACATATTGTTCTTCGAAAATAGGTGGGTAACTAAATGTAAACATTGCAATGTCTAGCTCTGAACCTGCACCATCTAACAGGAACGTCCCCAAGTGTGTCTGGGGACGTTCATAAAACCACAACTGAAAATTGTATCGCTGTTGCAAGTCACTTGAAAAAAAGAAGTAACCTTGAACAAAAAAGCCTATTCTTACAGTTATTATGCATCATAGTATTATTTCAAAGACATATTAATATCAAATCTATTGCAGTTTTAAACTGCTTCAAAATTCAATCTCAACTGTTTTTAATGTTGGAGACGTGCCAGACATACTGTGTATTTCTTTGATCAGCACACAAATACTGAACAGCTTCTTCACCATGTTGATGGTTTCATCAGTGCAGAGAATAAAGGGCAAACTGATTTCTTTCATTAACTCCTCTCCAAAGTAAAGTGCCAGAACTCACTTGTAGACTGCTGTTTTTGTGTATTTCGAATGCTCCCTTTCATCCCTCCAACAAAGGCTGCTATCTTGAGTTCACGGTCTTTTTAGTCACCCGCGATCGTGCGTGGTCCTGCCTTGGTTGCAGCTGTTTCTTCTTGCTTTTTGATGATGTGCAGCAGGACTGATGCTTTTTTTCTGAGGCCGAATGGTCCTCGGGATCATTATGATGTTGCAGACTCTTTGTGTCACAACAGGCGGTGGAACGATCTCCCTAAAGAATGCAACACAGGGCTTTTAATCAGACTTGATCTTTCATTCTTTTTCTGCATTTATTCTGTTTACCCCCTCTTTTGTTTGACTACTACATATGTTTGTATCATCCAGGTTTCATGACGTCTGAGCACTGTGCCCCCACATGTGACAAGGGAGCACTGAAAAATCTTGTGTATAATTCTGAATAATCCCAAACATTATTCACTCCACAAAAGATGAACTATTCCATTCTATCAAATCCTTTGAACTGTGTAATTGTTGTGTTCATAATTTTTTTTAATCTCAGTTCATCTTTGCCATTTGATGACCAATTTGTGATGACTAAACTCAAGGATATTTCGTGCTTCCCAAAATGAATGCAATCAAATTTAAAGAGCAATTGTACTTTAAGAACAGATTACCTGATTCATAAAAATAGACAATTCCTGCTGGAGCAGAGGTAGTGTCATCAGCACTCAGTGTATATATTTAGGAACAGTATATATTCAATTGCTTTTTATTGGTATTATTTTGTGTTTCTCTCGTCCACCTAGAATTCAGGTTAGACGAGAGCTTCTGCCCCACCCTTCAACAACCACTTTAAAGCTGCAGTGTGTTACTGGGGACACACAAAGGACAAACATCAAAGCTGCCGTCCCAACTTGTCAGCAATAGCTGCACTGCACCCAGACACTGTATCATTAAAGGCAAGGGGCATAGTGACAGGGACAGGAACATTGGGCCATACAGGTTACTGCCAACACATACAGTAAAACCTGCTTCACCTCTAAATGAAGGTGAATGTTTCTCCTTGCATGATCAAAGATCTGCCTGATAACCATTCAAAGATCAATGGATGTACTGTATAATCATGAGTAATTTTAAAGCAGAATATGTCACGTCAGTAATGCCAGTAGGGCTGCAACAAATGATGGTTGTCATTATTGATTAGCCTGTTGAGTATTGGATAATCCCAAACATTTCAGATTATCTGTCAAATGCTAAATGAAAATTTTAAGTGAATATGTTTGTGAGATCTTACTTCAGTTCATCTTTTTTTAAATGCTGCCATGTGACAATAAAAGCATCGATTAATTGTTTTTCTACAAAAAATATGCCTATTATAATTTCCTGGAGTCCAAGGTTGCATTTTCAAATTGCTTGTTTTGCCAGCCCAAAACCCAAAAATAATCAGTTAACTATCACATCAATTTGAGAAGACTGAACCAGAATATGTTTGTTATTCTGCTTGAAAAATGACTAAAACAATTAATAAATACTCAAATTAGTTGCTAAATACTAGAGCGTGGAAAAATCACATTTAGAGAACAAAAATATTAATACCACTTAATTTCTTCCCCAAACACATTACCCAAATAATTTCACCTTTTGATATACATCCCTTTCCTTAACCATAATTCAGCTGCCCCATTTTCAGTCGCTGGGCATGGGGCAATGTCAGGCCAAACAACAACACCAACATCAACAACAACAACCACTGGCTGATGAATGAGTGCTGAGATGGAGAAGGGGATCGAAGGGATTGATCCGCGCCCTGCTATCTCATCCCTGTTTTTACCCTCTGTCAAACAGGTGCTGAGGGGAGATGGATTCTGTCTGCCGAAGGAGTGGATTAATGGTGGTATGGGAGAGGGGGGTCTGGCTGCGCCCTAGACCCAGCCGAGTGGTGCTCTCCTCTGGGCTGAATGGAGGTGGCAGAGGTGTTATTGACAAGGCTCCAGGAAAAGAGGAGGTGCCAGTGCCTCAGGTAGAATGGTGAGAGGATTGGGAGAGGAGAAACTCTCTGCACCCTTACTCACACGCCAACAAATGCACACATACACAAACGTGTGCTCATGTATAAACACACTACTGCAACCACCCTCCTCCCAGAGTACCCCTAGCAGGCATAATGATGGATGGTTAGAGGGTTCAGCCTCTCATTCACCTTTGTTCAGACTTCTTGCTTTGTGAATTGAGTGGCCATGGTAATGAATATGCATGCATGCGTAGATGATGTTCACAAGCTCAACACAGAGCATATAAATTGCCAATTGCACTGAGTTAATGACACAAACATAACCCTTTGTTCAATTTCCATTGACTTATTGTGCGCTAAATTAATTGTCTGGCTTCCAATTACAATGGATATTTTTAGTGCGTGGAGATGTATTCTGTAAACATAGATTACATTACTCTAATTGAGGGAGAAGAAAATATGTCTAAATCGTTCCTGATATCACATCGGCGCTAATGGCAAAACAAATGGAGCGAGCTCGTTCATCTTTGCCAACAATAACTCAATTAATTGTAACGCAATAGATTTAATGTTGAAGTGGTCACACTTGATTGGTATTTGTAGTAAACTTTGAAGGTCACAGTCCATAGTCCACACTACTTGTGTGGAAAAGTGTTATAGATTCACTTGCTGGCTAGGAGGCCCCAAGTGTTATGAGGAGGGCAAGCAGAGAAGCTCAGTATGCTACAGGCATCCAGCTCTCCCTCTCTCGCTCTCAGCACATCTCTCCCATGAAACATCACTGACAATTTCTCAATGCAGCAGAAGTGCTAATGCTGGTTTTTATAAAAGATGCTCAGCAAGACAACAGGGTGTGCCCTGTCTCAGATTAATGAGTACTCAAATGCAAGCAGACAGCAGTGGAATTAACAACCTCATCTCCCTCCATCTTTTCCTCCTTTCTCCCCCTGCTTTTTTTTTTTTTTTTGTTTTCGCAAGACTCTGGCAACTAATTAAAGAAACTACATCATGAAATGTGTGCTTCCTTCTTATCACTCCGTAGTCCTTCATCACTGAGAAAACAGGAGAGTGATTGCCATTCTCTCACTCACTGCTCCGCTTATGACAAGACACACTTGCTGGTGTTTGCTGTGTTAAGACCTTTGTAGGGTTTGTTACACATATGGAAATTTAAAAAGTGTGAAAAACTATGAATCATCACCCATTGTGATTCACAGGTGAAAATGATGTAAAACAATCAGAAATAGAAACCAGTGTCAAAGCAAAATCTTATTAGGTGTATAATGTAAGGAGCGAGGCATCGCCTCCGCTTCAACCTTAAGCTATAGTTCATAAAACCAGATGAAGTCATGTTTGCATGCATTATTAAGATGAAGAAGTAATTCACACTGTTAAGAGGATGGGTGATGTGATATGTGTTTAAGTAAACATGACAGTTTCTGATTCACAGATACAAAAATAGGCCAGAAGCAGAGACTTCACAAGTACAGGAGGTGTAGGGAGAAAAGGATGTGTGACATCAACCTCAGGATATTGTAAATGTAATGTCTACAGAACATAATCACAAAATATGTACAACTGGGGGTTGACAAAAAATTCTTACACTATCATAACACTTTATGATTCTTATTGTCAACAAATCTCATGTATAGACAAAAACTAACACTAACACTTTCTGACTTCTCTAACCTGTCTGTAGCTCTCAGCTCCACACTCATTTGTTCCTACTGAAGATGTAATTATTGAAAAATGGGTCACAAATGATTTAGTTTTTTAAGTTAAAGATCCCCTCCACATATGTATTTAAACATGTAAACTCTGCTTGCAACAATAATGTGTGTCTGAAATAGTTTTTCTACAAAAAAAAAATCAAATTACCATACTGAAATCCTTAAAATGACATCTACTCCTTCTCCCTCATTAAAAAATCCAGAATCTATGAACATGTAAGTATTTTTTATTTCAAAAGTTAAACTGCTGGACACAAGATGTCTGCTAATTCACTGAAAAGTCCATTCTCAATGTATGTGCACTGGAGCACTTCAAGTTTCCACATCACAAAGTAAGTTGTAAGTTGAATATTAGACCACGATTGGCTTATAAAATAGTTGTGATGTCACAAATCATGCTCGTCAGCCCACCCCTTAAAATCGGATTTCCAGTGAGCTCAGAGAAATTCCCACTTTCAGGAGATGAATGTGAAAACAGTCCTTTAGTCTCTGCACATATGCATCATTCTGCACAGTGAAGCTCAAACATCCAACTGGAGGAACAAGAAGGAAAAGCATATTTTTCAGTGGAGGGGGACTTTGAAGTAGGGCGAGTAATTTCCTAAAACAGCTGGGCCCTGTAATTTTTAGCAAACGTTACTCAAACAGGAGTGAATAGTTCATTTGTTGGGGACTATTTTCAGCTTCAGATTACTACATACTATATGTAGTAATTGCACCAGGGTAGTATTTGTTGGATTTAGTGAAAATACTCACCTACAGTTTACTCACCTCACTTATGTTATCCAGTACAGTGGTGTGGCTCATTGATGTGTTTATAATAGTTTTTTTTGTTTGTTTTCTTGACAACGATTGAGGTTGAAGCTATATCAGGTTTTGGATTCATAAGCAATACTTGTTAGTACAATCACTTAATTATGATTTTGGCTGATTTTGTTAATGGTTGGTTTGTGACAATAATAAATAAATATAAAACATTCTTATAAGTATTGTAACTTCATAACAATTACTGAAGTACTGCTCCAACTTTTGGGTTGCATTATTTAAGTTACTAAATTCAAATGTTACTAAAACATTTACCAGACATGCTTGTGCTTTGCATGTTTCTTATCTTTTTATTATTGCTCTTCATGCTTGTAAATTACCTCGAAATGAAATTTTAAATCTTATATTCTTACATTGTTTTTCAAGGTGACTTTGTAACATCTGTCCAGGGACTATAGATGAAAAATAGCCTCTTGGCTAATTCTGGCACATTTACAGGCCATCTTTTGACTTGTTATATCCATCTGTGTGCAAAAACACTGCAAAATTATTTGTCTTCCTGTAAAGCAGCAAAGTCTTAAAAATCATGAAGACATATACCAGACACATGTCTGTGTCAGCTGTCACAGGTTTAAAGTAACCAGCTGGGATGTGATAGTTTACAGGAGTTACAAATATTGATAATCAGCATGCAACTCAATATGACCCCACTTTGTAGCACCGCATGTAATGTCATGACATAGTCGCTTAAAAATTATTTTTCATTAAATGTTTTTCTATTAAACACACAATACACCACACTTGTCAGCTGGACAGAATGTGAACTGGAGTATATCTATTCATCTCAACAAATGAGTCACCTGGCAGGTTGTAGATAATAGCTGTAGATTGACCTTTTGCTAAACTACTGGTACCAGTTAGCCTCAGCTTATCTTCAGGCTCTTCCTGTAGAAGGATTACAGGGTTGTGTGTCCGTGATGTGCCATTCCGTCATGGGAGAAAGCAGCAATAAAGTCAGGAGAGATGTGTGGGTGGAATTGGGATTGGGATTTAAGCGATTTGCAGACAAGGCAGAGGCACAGGCAGAGGGGTCGGCGGGTGCCTGATGGATCGTTTTCTGTGAATAGGCGAGAGGACTTGGAGTACTTTTTCTACTGTCCCAAATTGTCCTATTTGTCTGTGTCACGGCGAAATACAGATGTGTGAGTGTAAGACAGGAGTTCATTTTGAAGAGCATTTTGGTAGAAAGCACAACCATGTGATGATCACTTCGATCTGCTACTCGATTTCAACCACATATTCACTTACAGGTCCATGAGGAAAGCTCTATTTATATGCTAAACATTTTACCTCTGATTAAAGGCGCTACATGTAGCATTTTACCATCAATAAATCATTACTACATTAATTTTGAGACACCAGTATAATTACAAGTGAAAGCCCTATGGGAAGATCATTTCCAATATGTTACTCTCTCTAGTGAAGAAAAAGAGAAAAGAAACACAGAGCGATGCAGGAAGAGGGATGGTGGAGTCAAACTTCTACATAACAGTGGTCTTAAATTTGCAAAAACACTAACTACTATGTAAAATGCAGTCAAGGCCTCTAATTATCTCAACCAATTTTTTTTGCTGATAATTCAAGCGGGCACACAGAGCATCATTAATTAATACTTGATTAATAAATGGAAAGCATAGTATGAAAATATACCATTTCTATATACAGTCTGTTTTACTTTACATAAATAGAACTGGGCCATTGCACTTTTTTAGACCACAGTCAGTCAAATAAGCATGTGGAACAGTTTCATCATGCCAATTGATATGCAGCAGCAGGCTAAAATGTATCAGCTATGCAGCAAATAATTATGAAAGTCCAGCTCCCCTTGAAAATGTGTTTTACTTCTTGTTACTTCACTTCAATGTTTGAGCTTCATTTAGCAGAATGATATATGTGCAGACTTTGATGCTAGAAGGCTGTTTTCATACTCTGGATGCTACTGGAAGTGGAAAGTTTTTGGGATTGAAGAAAATCTCAGTTTAAGGTGTGTGCCCTATGAGCAGGATTTGTGACATCACAACTATTTTTGAGCCAGTCATCATCCAGTATTCAACTTATACAAGTGTGATACAGAAACTTGGAGCCTTCAGTGCACAAACACTGAGAATTGACTTTTCAGTGAAGTAGCAGACATCTTATGTCCAGCAGTTAAACTTTTGAAATGAAAAATATTTGCATACAGTATTTCCTCAAATAGTGGCCGGAGCTTTTATTTACCTCAACTGCAGAGGGTACCAGGCCTGTACTGGAAGTAGACATATATTAGAGAGAGTTAGTTAGAGTTAGTTTTCTGATCTGCTTCCATTTGCTCTATTAAATTTTTGACACTGCGTTACCAGTAATACACTTACTCTGAAGTACAATAATTCTAGCGCTTGAGTTCATCCTGGAACATTTTGGCAGTGCACCACTTAGTTGTAACATGCAAGTAGCATGCCCATGTATGCCATGTATGATGTATGCTCGCTGGCTTAGCCAAGTTACCCTGGTTACCCTGGTTACCCATGCTCATGTAGTGTCGCTGCCGTCATTATTATTAAAATATGCACCATTATCCCTGTATTTAAACGATATAGTGTCCCCTCCATCCCTCTCCCGTCTCTGTGGTGATTGGCTAGAGGGCAACACATGCACTCTTTGAACTGAAGTTACATCCAGCTAACTTCTATTTATGCTTAACTGGCATGCACATTATATAACAGGCACCAGGAGTTTATCCACCCTTGCTTTGTCCTTGGCCTGTTTTTGACGCCGGCCTGTATTTGTTTGGGCCGACCACACGCCCGGTCATTATTGGTGACCCAGCTTTTAATTGACTACCGTCTTTTATTTGAGGAAATACAGTATTCATAGTTTCTGGATTTTTAATGAAGTAGAATGAGTAGAGTTTACGAATTTCTAACGTGGTAATTGAACTTTTTCATGGAAAAAATACATCAGACACAAATTATTATTCAAAGCAGAGTATATATACTTACATGCTTTAAAACATGTCTGGAGGGGATTTAACTTCAGCATGTAACTTCATGGCTTGAAGCAGACAATCTTTTCTTATAAAATGTTAGGTAGCATCGATTGCAGTGGATAACTGTCACTACATGGATATGAACTTAAGTTTGGCAGTTCTGTTTGGAAAAGACCAGTGAAAAAATAATGATGGCTGAATGCCATTAAGCTGCTTCAGTTTAGAGTCCTGGTATTGTGCATGTCTCACACTGCCATGGTTCACTGGGAGCCATCATTAATATTATTAGTAACACCTATGCTTTTCCTACAATGAAAAGTCAAAATATCTGCTGTGAAAAAGACCTATTGTATTGTGGGACCATAGTGTTCACTACATCAACAGTACAATCAAAAGTTAAGCGTTTTTTTGTGTGTGTGTTTCTTTGTTTCTTTGTTTTTTTGGGTGTTGTTTTGGGGTTTTTTGTTATGTATACTGACTGTTATGGGTATACTTAATTTTGTTATCAAGGATCCAATTGGAAATTACACTAATAATATGCATAGTAGCAAAAGCAGCAAATGCTTGATGAAGATCAGTGATCATTAGTATCTCAGAAGAGTTGGTAAGATCCACAAAGGTGAGAGGCTGCAAACAGCAGGACAGGAGAACTCCTCTTTGGGCTTGAAATGGTACTTTAAGGCTGTTACTGTAGCTGATGAGATAAATGGCTAGCTAACAGAATCTCAGAAATTCTGCAGCAGCAACACAATGACAAAACACAATTGTTCCTCCACAAAACCCTGCAGTTTGTATAGTATAATTGGCAGCTATAATTAGACTGGTACATTGTACACTGTGCGTCATTACTTCACAAAGAGATTACAAGAATTAAGTCATAATATTATGGGGGAAAAAGTTGTAATATTTCAAGAAAAAGTCAGAATTGAATAGGTTTCTTTGAGAGTCAGTGTCAGTGGTAATGTCATGTTTTATGAAACAAAATGAGGAGGCCAAGTGCTGACTCAGTTTCCAGGTCCAGGAAACCTTACGGTGCTCTTGAAGATGAGGAAACTGGATACGGAAAAGAAAACACTCTTCAGCCACTCTGAGGCAGAGAAAGGAGCAAAATGTGATGTTATTTCACAGGTAAAAAAATAAAAATAATTAATTGAAAGGGACAGGAGTTATCACAGGACATATTTTATTTAAATCGTCTTTGACCTTAATAGGAATTCAAAATATATGAGGCAAAACCCAGACAAGTTTACAATTTTTCCAATAAAGTTTAGTGGCATTTTTTATTTTCACTTGGAAGAATTTGACGAATATGTTTATTATTACATTTCTTATCATATATACAATATGTAATATTCAAAAGAGATGAAGGTGGTGCATATGGGATGCCACCTCTTCCAAAACAAGTGACTTTGGTTAGTTGGATTAATATAAGTAGAATGGATTTGATTAAGGAAATATATTCTTTGATGTGAATTGGTTGGTTGTGTCTGAAGGCCAGCGCAGAGCTGTCATGTTTGAACTAGGTCAGACTCTATTGCTGCTAAATATTCAGCCATTGATAAAAATGTGTTAAAAGAAGAAACACTTTAGAAATAATTTGTACTTACTGTAAACTCCGTACAAGGTAATCAGAGTGGCTTACATCTAGAAAACACCAACATTTGGCGGCACATGCTAAAAGAGGCCAATGTTCAAACTAATGACCTTCCTCTGATTCTCCTCTCTGTCTTTGTGGCTGAGAACTCTCTTCTGCCTGATCTCTGGCACACATCAGCTGTGTTGTCCCTTGCAAGCCTCCTGTCACACAAAATAAATTGCCTTCACTGTGAATGGGTCAAAACAACACAGAAATGTCATTATTTCACTGCAATTGATCATACCTTGGGAAACACAAGTCAATAGTTTCTATAATTGCAATGTCTCCAGCCCCTCAGAGGTTCTTCCATGAGGGCTCCTTTGCTTCTTTTCATCTTCTCGATGATTACTATTTTAATGTCTCATATTTTTGCCATCCTTGAGAGGGCTACACATTAGGAAAATATATAGTTTAGTTTGCTTTGTATGGGATGTTTGTGTGATAGATTCCAAGCTAATACATCACTTTAGTTCAGCATTTCCACTTTGCACTGCAGCTTACCGAACAATCAGCCTTTGACATTTGGAATATACTTTCACCACTGACATCAAAGCTTTCACTCTTGACTTCTTTTGACTGGAACACTCTAAAAAGTTATTTTGCCTCTTTTTTTTTGAGGTAGGCTTTGGTGCATAGCTGTGGGTGGGCCTGGGACTACCCTATTGGCACTCAGGCCCACTCAATCAGAAGGCTTCCTTTTTTCCACTACTACTTGCAATCATCCAGTGAATAGCAGTCAATGAATACTGTTTCAATTATCTGACTATATGACCAAAAAAATAAAACAAGTCTTGTTTCTTGCTTCTTGTTTACCATACAATGATGTTCACTGGTCAGATTTTTTGAGTGGTATTGCATTTCGCAAATACCAGATTGTGAGCAGCTCCTCCTATTTCACTCAGTGTACAGCCTGCGCTTTGCACACAAGAACAGAAGCCTACTGTCCGTTAGCTTGTTGCTTGTAATGTAAAGATGTTAAGATAAAAAACATGGCGAAACAAAGCAGTTTGCTTAAGTTTATCACAAAAAGATGTCATTAGGAGCAGGAAGAAGAGAATTCAGCTCAAGTTCAGCCATCATTCTCAACCCAGACACCTACTCCAGTGCCAGTTTCTCCTCAACAAGTGCCAAGTAGTAATGACATGTATGTGGCTGATAATTCAACTCTTTCCCCATCAGCAGTAGGCAGGCTGAACTCTTTCTGCCCTCCTTTGAAAGAGAACTGACTGAATTGCAGAACTAAATGATTTCAGTGTTCAAAACGAAGCCCTCTGATCTCCTGCTGTAATCATCAAAAGTAAATTTGATGATATATGATATATATGAATAAAAATCTATTTTACAATTTCAGACTGTAGCAACAATAACAGTACAATTGGATTTTATGCTGATGTTGCTGTGTGTGTGCGCACATGCATGCGTGTGTGCATATGGTTTGGCCACCATGCCAGGCAATGTTCAGATGTAATTTTTAATGTTACTGAGCATGTTGGTGCTGGTGTACTTCTATCCATACACTTGATTGATGATGCTGTTGCATCTGTCAGCTGTGTGTCTGTCAATATTTGGTTGCCGTGTCAGGCTATGCGATACTGTTAACTCTAGTGCTGGAATAGGGGGGAACACAAGACTTTTTGTCCCCCCACTTTCAGGTGTTATGGTAATACAGTGGTAACGTCTAAGCCAGGTATTATGGTCTTAGCGATAATGTAGCCTGCTCATGCTCAACATGTTGGATCTTAAATCCAATCATAATCAGAACACAGAGGACTGTGAGTATTATGGCTACCAAAATTGGCACAGAAAATAATGTTTAATGTGGTTAAAGCATCTGTATTGATCTGTTAATGAATGTGGGTGACTCTTACAGTATCTGTTGTACACAGCTGGTTTATACTGTATGAAAAGCTGCAGCATCTGAAGGCAGCAGGACTGATAGTTTGATAAATCCACAGCATCTGAGAAGTGCTGCACCAGAGCGCAATGCCTTTCACTGTGTTTACCTTCATTAAATCGCAATGAAAACAACACCAAGCTTCTGCAGGATAACCACACATACCTAAACACACATCAGACTGGTCGGTTACAACTCGATAGGCTCTTTTCCAACTTTCTTTTCAGCAAAAGCAGTGTCTCCTGTTTTATTCTTGAGACACATTAGAGTGCAAACGCTGCTGTGAAACATAAATTACTAAACTATGTGACCATTTACGAGGTGAGATACATTAGTGTTATGGCTGAAATACCATCGATCTGATCATCTTATTATGTCATCCAAAGCTGAATGAACCCCCACTTCAAAACTCATTTGCTCCTGACCGTTAATGTTCATCTTGGTGCCTGTAACAATACATTTGATGATTTATAAGGCTTGTATGATTAAACTGTGGTGCATTCAGGCAAGTATAATTGTAATGGCCTATTTTGGTTAACATATACTTTTCAGAACCTATTAAGTATGATTGGTCTTGGACGGACCAGGCCCACCTGATTTTCACTGTGCCCATCCACACTGTGATTTCTGCCTATGCTACTGGGTAGGCTGTAATTTTAAGACTACCAAAAGAACAAAGAAGTAAGCACAACAACTAAGGAATGTAAGTCATATAGTTAGACCAGCATAATAGTTTGCAGAAATTTTCATTTAATTAAGAATCAGCCAGTGATTAATAGACGATAGCATTGTCTATGAAGTTTATTTCAATTTTTACATTCTGATTGTATGATTCAGATATTATTTCAGATGTCTTCTATATTTGTAGTGCATAGCTTGTGTATATCATGTATAACAAAGCCTGCATCATGCTAAATCATGGAGTCAGTAACTGTAAATTTCCTTTATTTTTTGTCTTTTCTGTATTTATAGCAGAGGAGACTGGTCCATAGAGGAGGAGAGGAGGTTGCTCCTCCTCTATTTTTAAGAGGCAAGAGGGAGATCAAAATATAACAAAGAGTAATTAGTTGAAATAAACCATTACCAAATCTCAGTATCATTTACAAAATAATTTTTTTCTCTTCTTTGGACAAAATCCCTTATTGAAATTCTGATTAAAATGCATCAACAGCAACACCTGCAGGGCAGTCTGTGTGAATTGGTGAAAGGAGAGCAAAGGAGGATGGGCTTCTGCTGTCCACGGTATCAATTTAATGTGCTTCATATTTTTTCATGCAAATCTGTTATTGGCCAAAACACTTCAAAATGATGGTCCAATGGAGGACGTCCTCCCTGACCAATCAACAACCAGAATACAATATTGACATTGTGTTGTCCAATGACAATTCCCAAATTTCATCTTCAACTCTCTACGACTGTAGTGTACGTGAGTGTGAGTGTGACGAACTGGCGGTGAAACAATTCATCACCTTTTAAAGTCCATATAAAGCAATAATAAATATGTGTTCTGAGTTTGTCACACCACAGAAAAATGTGTAAAACCAACCAACAAGCCAGATTTGAATGATTAAAAAATCGTCAAATATATAAAATTAGGTTTCAAAATCTTGGAAAAATAAGCAGTATTCTCTGCCCTGAAATGCTGGGGGTGTGTTCACTGAAGACGCTGAAAGCCATCATACCAAACTCCTGTATAAAAACATAAAATTTAAAATAGATCTTGATGGTAGGCGTAAGGCAAGTAACATGGATGATATTTTAAAAAATAAAGTCAGTATTTGCTATATAGTTAACAGTTTTTTCACGTTTTCAGCAATTATTTCCTAACACGTATAATATGTTTAAAAAGAAATCTCTGATTTTCCTTTACACACAATTTAAGTTTATATATTGAACTTGTTAGCAAACAGTTGCTTATTTACACATCCAGCAATTACAGGGTAACATTATCATTCGTTTGGAGTTGTGTTTCTATCCACCTGGTGAATGAAAGTCCAATATTCACTCTCTATTATCTCTGTTTTTGCTCTCTACCAACTCCTGAGGGAAATATCTGTCTCTTTAGCTGCTAAATGCTCCACTATGTTCACCAGCAAGTCTGCAGCTAATTGTGTCTATTTGCTGTTTGGTGCTGCTGGTAGTATACAATAGGATTTTTAGAGCAGTTGCACGCTGCAGCCGAAAACAACGTTATAAGAGTGTTGAGAGTGAACCAAAATAGTAAAGTTGCAGCTGGACAGCTAAACAATGAGCTGAAATTTGGTGTAAAGCTCCGTAAAGCTGAGGGGAGCTGCACAGTCACTGATAATTCTTTGTAGGTTCATCACCACGAGCCATGACCGACATGTTAGACACTGTCAGTCACATAAGAACATAATATAAATTGAACATAAGAAAGAAGAGATAAGTAGCGAACTAGTGTAAAATAACATGATACTGTAGGTTGGTTTTCCTCCTCTCCTCCCCAATTTTTTGAGTCACTGATTTATAGCGTGTTTTGTCATACTGCATATGTGTTGTCAATGTGGTGAAGATGTTTTCCTCATTTGATTGTGTTTTGTGTGTGTTTTCCTCAGTTGCACTGCATTGTGTCATGTGTTATTTTGCCTCCTTTTATCTAAATGCTAGCAGAAGCTTTTCCACATTGCACAGAGTTACACTCTGGCAGAAATGTCACTAAACAAATGGACAACAATAAGCCAATCAATCATCAATCAGTCACTGGGTTGATCATTGTAATACAATTCTTATTCAAAGACTTGAATATCAGCCTATGTGTTGTTCCAATATTTAGTGTGATTAACAGTTTCATTTAAAACATATAGATTTTTGCCCTCAAAAAACCCATGTCAATCAAACCTGAGTCTTCTTACTGAAAACAAACCTGCATGAATCAATCTAAATCCGCGTGACATAAAGAATTTTTAAAGTGATGAGGTTTGCTGCAAGACTATATCACATAATTAAATTCATCATAGAGCAAACTTACCTTAGAATAAGTTAATAAGACGGAGTCATGCAGTGGCTCTCCAACTGTATACAGCAAAGTGAAAAATTGTGGTACTGAGCAGAGAACAGGCTGAACAAAGGCAAGCATGCTGAGACTCACATGGAGTTTAATGAAAGTGAAGTCCTGCAGTTTTGGGGCGAACCAAGCCTTCTGTTGGTCCTCACTTGTTCTGTCACTATAGGCAAAAATGTGCTGCTTAAATGTGCAAACATTCTCCTTCTTTATGGCCCAAACACTGCTAGATTTGATACATGTCTGAGTATTTGATTTTTGCACTCATCCTCTGTTGTTGTACAAATTAATTCTTAACCTGGCAAATAGTAAAAGTGAATATGAGGGGCTATGCAGTGCACATATTCAGCACAGACATGCTGTGATCTACACACATCATCACTCCCTAATATCCTAATATAATACACGCACATAGTAATTTATTCCCACACACAAACGCACAGACATGTTCACACGCTGCATTGTGTCAGTATCATCAGTCCCTAATGTAACCATCTGCTCTACTCTGTATTTCTTTTATGCATAAAATGCTAACCAACTCTTGGCAAGAGTCCCTCTCTTCACCATCTCATATGCATCACAGCAAATTAATGAGTTACCTGAGAGAGGACATGAATAGAGCTTTTGTGGGTCTAATGGGAAATTAAAAATGGCTAACAACCCTGAATCAGCCAAACTAATGGAGAGAGTGCTGCTGAGGCCGTTCTGGTATATGCCAGAACTGCGCCTATACTGCCAATGCACTGAGAAATAAACAGGAGGACCTGCATGATGGTTTCATAACTGACAGGCCTAATGAGCAATAAAAAAAAAAAAGCTAGGATGATCCAGCAAGGCAAACGAAACATTATTTGGGTAAATAGAATTCCCTTGAGCGGCGATCCCCTGGTCTATAATCAGATACAGTTTATCTATAATGAATCAGTATGCTTTAAATTTATCAGTTGAACTTATGCTGAGCTGTTTCAAAATCTGATTCAGAAGTCTATTTGTTGACACATAAATTTGCTCTACAAAGTGTTCTTTAGTACAGCATAAGCACAGATCTTTGGGTTGAGAATATTCTGATAACAACAACAGACACACACAAATCAGTTTGACTGTCACAGGACAGAAATGATATCAGGAGGTAAAATATACAAGCTTGGCAATATTATTTTGTCATTGTCATCAAATGCCATGAAAAGAGCCAAACCAACAATGAACTGATCTTACACTATTGTCTGTGTAACCAAAGCTGATTTAGCTTATTCCTCTATCCTATTAGGGCTGGGTATCGTTTAAAAAATTACAATACCAGTACCAATAGCAGTACCCTTAAAGTGATACCAATACCAATAGAATACTTCATTCTATACCTTTTTTTTTATATTTCATTCGATACCCATCATGTGAATGGAAACATTCAGTTGTGTAAAATGCAACCACTCCCTCCCATCCAAATGATTTTTACACAAATACATTTTGAAAGTGTTAAAATTATTAAAATATTTGTTAAATAACTGTACAAAACTGTACAGTAAAGTATTATAACCACAGACTGTATTGGTTGTAGCTGCTGGGGTAATGGGCCAATAACACGTTGCATTAAATTGAAGAACACCTGTGGTGATTGGCTGTGAGCAAAACCATACAAATAGTCATTTTTTTTCTAGATGTGGGAACAAAAAGGATCAAATGCAGGTGTCGTTTGACTGGAGAAGTCAAAGATAAGATACTAATTGGTACTGGGTTATTTTGGTCTATACCTTAAAGGTATCAAGTACCAATATCTTTAAGGTATTGAGTACTGATACCAAGCCCTACGTCCTATAGAGCTAAATTGTCAAAAACACATCAGTGAGGCACACTGGGTGATGTATTGCTTCATTACCATGAACACAATTCCACATACTGTACATCATCCTTCTGCCATAAATAGTCACTAGAGCAACAAATGTGTGTTAATCCGCTGCTAAAAATTGTCCCCAACAAATGCACAAATCACTCCAGGTTGAGTAACGTTTGCTAAAAGCAGTGCCAAGATGTTTTAGAAAATGACTCAGCCTTAAAAAAAAAAAAAAAAAAAAAGATACTATATTTTTGTAACCATTTTGAAAGATTTATAACTTCAGTGGGAACAAATGGTCTGGGGACTGAGTACCACAGACAGAGTATTACTGAGAGACAGATTTGCAAGTTGTTGGTTTTGGCATTTTCATGGTATTTGTTGACAATCTCCCTCCCCTGTGTGAATGATGAATGGTGAGTTTCCCCAGTGTGTATGTGTAACCTGTCCTCTTTTTTTAAAAAAAAAAAAAAAGCTTTATTAATTTATTAACAGGTTCACAATTTAAAAAATAAAAACACATACATAAGACACAAATCACAAATACAATGGAAAGATATAAAGTGCCAAGTGTATAAAGTGCGTATGGCATCTGTTTTTGGCGGCACCTGGAAATTGATCAAAGTCCTCCTGGTGAGATTCTTCACACATGTCATCAATCCATCTATGATTTTGTCATCCTGTTTTTCCATGCTGTATTTCTCTCTATTTTCTTGCTTTCTTTGTCTGTTTTTTACACTCATCTGTTGCATGTCCATCCTGGAAGAGGGGTCGATCCTTGAGGTTTCTTCCATTTTTTTATGCTGTTAAAGGGGTTTTGGGGGGTGTTTTTCCTTATCTGAATCAATGGTCTAAGGATAGATGATGTTGTATTGCTGTACAGATTATAAAGTTGCAGAAATATGTGTTGTGATAGAGTTGATATGTATATAGGATTTAGTGATGCCTTCCTTTGATAGGGATTTATTGTGTTAAAAAACAGACCATTAATATTATATGGACAACTGTACTGTACTGTTTAGGTGATGAAATGGTGTGAATCAGTAGGATACATATAACATTTAACATCACATCAACATTCTCATCTAAAGTGGTTTGGAGGAGGGGACCGTGAATTAAAGGGGGCAACATCAACACCCTTCAAGTCCCCCTTTTACACCTCCTTTGACTTCACCTCTTCTATCAGCCAACATGGTTTAATCTGAAACACAAGCCTCGGGTTGCAAAAGTCACTCTACATCTTGTCAGGACAATATTTTCACTGCCTCCTTTTCCCAGCGGCGATGACCTTCCTGCGTCTCTCTGATCTGTGCGGCACAGACACCCAGCCCACATTGACAGGACTGCAAAAGGCAGCCAAGCATATCTTAATCCATTCGAGCTCCGCTTTGCTGCAGCCTGGGTTGTCTAAGGTGCTGCTGAAGGTCTCTCTGTTTACAAGAAAGGTTTTTTCAACCACCTAGTCCATTAGTCCGAATGGAAGACGCTAGCAAAGGCTGGGGTAAAGGCTGGGGAGCTTTAGACAGCTGACAGAACCAAAGGTATTCTGTCATTTTGATGTCATGTAGCTAAACCTGCCAATTTCCTCTGACCATGCCCTCCTGAAATACGTAGACTGTTTGTGAAAATGTGCACACTGTTCCAATTTGCTCTCCATGTAAACACTCTTTTTTAAAAATTATTTATCAGGAATAAATGTGTTGTTCATCGTAGACAACCGTGTTAAGAGCAGAAACCTCATTTTCTTAACAGTTTTGAAAAGGGATTCACACAGCATTAACTCTGCACACTACACTTAAAGTACCTTTGAATCAAATTACATCCACTTTCATGGTTTGCAAATGATAGAACTCAGTCTTTCAGTTTCATGCTTCAACTCTCGTAGAATTAGTTCTACTTGTTGAATTAGACACGTAAAAATGAATCTGAATTAATAGCTGGTCAGAATTCGCTTTAAAATGCCTAACAAGCAAAGACGTTCAAACACCCATCCATCCATTTTCCTTACCGCTTATCCTCTAGAGGGTCATGGGGGAGCTGGAGCCAATCTCAGCTGACACTGGGCGAGAGGCGGAGTACACCTTGGACACGTTGCTAGTCAATCACAGGGCTAACATGTAGTATACGGACAGACAACCATTCACACCTACAGGCAGAGCCATCAATTAACCTAACCTGCATGTTTTTGGTCTGGAGTATCCAGAGAGAACATGCAAACTCCACACAGAAGGGCCCTAGCCAGCCGGTGGGTTTGAACCCAGAACCTTCTTGCTGTGAGGCAACTGTGCTAAACACTGCTCTACCATGCTGCCACGTTCAAAGGTCTGTTTCGTGAATAACTACATGGCTTCATCAAAGACCAGCTACAGCTGATGCAAAGCACACTTAAACATAACAGCTGTAGACGGTTGCACTTTATATAACTCCTTTCCCATTGAGCTTAAACAGCAGGATAGAGGGGTGTTTGTACTTGAAAATGACAGCTAAAGGTGTGGGTATGGGGGTGTATATTGCTGGTGGGATAGTTTGTGTGTCTCTCCAGTTCCCTTCACAGATGGAGAGGAGTGCCCCAGGTAAGTGGAGACCAAGCCAAGGATATGAAACAGGGATGACCAGGCTCCCACCGGAAGACAACAGAGGAACTGAGGGATTCTGGGATCTGTGCTACAATAGATAATTAGTCAGGAACATCTGTTGGAGGAAGTTCCCCTGTACCTCATGGGCCACAGATCTTAAATCACTCTTTGGCTCGGAGTGGAGAGTGAGCAGCTCGAGCTATTTACTTTGATAAATCATTTGTATTAATCACCAAGGTCCACCTGTACACTTCCATATGGCTGTGATGGGGTGGTGCGTGAACTTCAGTTGGTCCCAATGTGGTGAAAAACTAACCCAACCATCAAACGAAATGGAACTGAACGAAACATTTTAAACAAGTTTGAGCTTTCTCAGACTTAATCGTTTTCACTTTAAAGTTTAATCTCTCATCTCAGCATTTAAAAAAAAAACAGCCTTAAGTGTGTGCAGGTAATTCAATTTTCCAAGCATTTCATTTGAATGCAGAGACATAAGCTATCTGCAAATGGCATCAAATGCAAGGGAGTGACGATTCCCACTTTCAGCTGTAAAAATGTGTGTATAATTCTAACCTGAGCTACTGTGAGTGCTTATCAAGGTGGAGCTGATATGAAACTGTACTGACAAATTTGATTCTTTGATATTCCCCACTGTCACCATTTCATAAACATCAGTTCCATGTGAGGTTGTATTTCAGTTCAGCAGGAATAATGTTTACCAGGTTCACCATACGTTTAGTGTGTAAGCATGCTAACATTTGCTAATTAACATTAAGCACAAAATAAAGGCTGATGGGGATGTCACTAGTTTTGCAGGTATTTGGTCACAAACCAAAGTTTAGTGCAAATTAAAATTTTTGACCTGATGGTGGTGCTTCATGAAAAGTCAGTGTATCACCAAAGTTGTTGCAATTCATCCTGTGGAGAACATGAATCCCTGTACCAAATGTTATGGCGATCCACCCAGTGGTTCTCGAGACATTCTTGTTTGAATCAAATCTTTCTGTTGAACTTAGGAGAAAGGTCAGTGGATCACCAAAGTCAGTAAGTTTCATCCTCTGTGGATCATGAATGTCTGTATAAAATTTTATGTCAATCTATGTGATAGTTATTGAGATATTTCAGTCTGGACTAAAGTGGTGGATCAACAAAAACAAACAACAGATGGGCATCATCATCCCTGGAGCCACGCCGCCAGCAAGGCTAAAAAATCAAGCAGTGAAGGACATTTGCACACCACAAACATAATGGAACAGTCCATTGACCCCACCTACCTCTAAAAGAAATTATACCGATACTTTAATTTCAATAGCATCATCTACTAGTCCCCTCAATCATCAAATGTCACACTTGGGGCGGCCCTGCTCCTGGGCAGTGTAACCTGACCATTAGCACAAAATTGGATGCTATTTACAGCGTTGAGAAATAAGGTAAATAAATAAATAAATGCCCACTTGCGCGTTGCGAAATGGGGCCAAGGAGAAAAAAGGCAGTTAGAAATCCATCAGAATGTCATTTTGTGTGTCTCTGCCTCTCCCTCTCTGCCCATCCAGATAGATATCTGCTCATTTCGAACCTCACTCCCATTAACCTGTTCACAGGTTGCCAAGAGAGGAAGTAGTATTTTTCACCTTTCTATCAACTCCCCGTGCCTGCCTACAGACACCCACTAACCCCTCCTTTTTTCTTCTTCCCCTACTTTTTGTCTGTCTGAGTAAGTTCCACAAAAGATAATTTCCTTTTCAAATTACAGCAGGCCTTTTCACTGACCCGAGGGCATTGTGATAATGCAGTGTGGGAGCGGAGAGTGTCTCTGATGAGGGGTGAGAGCAAATGCAGCGGCCAGCACTAATGTCTTGTCAACACCATACTTGGACATGGGTGCCTATATACTGCACAGCTTCAGATTTGCAGAGCAGGGCAGGCCAGTCAGATTCTCTTAAAGCATTATGGGCTAAAAAAAACCCCAGCATGATTAGCTGCCACTCGCTTCACACAAAACAGGTTGGTGCTTGTGAAGGTACAATATGTGATGTTGTTAATAGCCAGGAAAAGAAAAAAAAACGTTGGTGAGGAAGCCTCAACAGGATGTGTAAGTGACTTGCCGAAGCAGCTTGCAGGCTATGTCGTGATTCATGAGCTAATCGCCTCTCAGTCCAGTCAGGCATGAGAAACACAGAGAGGAGGAGGTGTCAGGTACAGGAATACTTTGATATTAGAATTCAAGGCATCTACGTCTTGCCTTGAGCAGGATAATCCCATTATGCCTCAGGTCACAGTGGTGCACTCACAGAGAGAGAGGCACAACTCACTTCAAAATAAACTGCTTAGGGATGACGAGAATAACACAAACAGCCGTCAGAAATAACATCAAACTCCGACCAAAACTGAATTAGAACATCTAATTTAGGGACGAAAAATACCCTGGATATTGAAAAGAGAGAGTAACACAATTAGATTTTTAAAAAGCAAGAAAGTTTTTACAGGCAGACTTTTACAGTTCATCTTGGGTGTTTTCAAGATCGAGCGGTTTTTCATTACAGTCTGTCAGCTTTCATTACGAAATGAGAAAATTTAATTTTGCTTGGTGTATCTGACAGTTTTTCAAACTAATTCATCCTGTCAAGATAAAGCCTTGGCAAACCCACCAGATGGTGTTTGTGTAACTGAGAGCTTTGTTTTCAGTGTGCACATTTCGTAAAGTGCAAGACCCTTCCTGATTTAGATCTAAATGTTCTTAATTGTGTTAAGTTTCTTTTTGCTTTGGGAGAGGGAAATTTGTCTCTATCAATCTCTGATTACTATCTTGTTTAAACTAGATAAGCCTAAAAACAAACTGGTTGTTAGTGATTTTCAATTTATATTCACTTGGTCTTTGATTTATATTAATTTTAGATATTTCTCAGCAAAGAAAAAATGCTACAAATAGAAAGCTGCAACTCTGAGATAGGATTAAACAGAAATTTAGGTCTTGAATTTAATTCCATTAAAAATAGGACTGGTGAGTCAGTGTCATCCACTTACATTAAGATGTGTGCAGCTCCCTGACCACAGCTAAAAAATACCATTTTCCTAATATTATTTTCTATTTCAGATGGCTGACCAGGGAATTTATTCCAGGGAGGAGGTGTGGGAGGATTTTAATCAACAGCTTCAGAGGTGTCAGTTTGTAAAATCTGCAATTAAACCAGCTATAAGCTAATAACCTACATATTATAACCCACCTCAAAGAATTTAATTAGCAGGAGTTATACTAGAGAAGTTTAATGTGCATGATGATTTAAATGAAGTTCTTGGAACATTTTCGTCCACGGCAAGAATGAAATTTAGGAGAAATTATGACTAATTTGACAGGAATATTGTAATGTTAAAAGGAAATTCAGCACTGATATAAAATGTAATCATCTTTAAAAGAGTAGTTTCACATTTTGGGGCAAGAAGTTTTTTGTTTTTTGTTTTTTTTGCTGAGAGAACTGTTTGTTTATAACATTAATAGCTCAGCATCAAACTATTTGTTTTCATATCATGATTGTTTCTGTGGCTTTTGCTGTCTTGTAATAAGCTTTTAACCAGGAGGTATTTGTACAAAATACTACTTAACACAGTTGAGCTGACAAAGTTGCTCTCAGTCACCAGTGAGAGGAGCCCCACTGCTTGAGGCCACTGACTCATCCAGTGATAATAGTGAATCTGTACAGTCACTCTGATGATTTGGTACTAAAGTTTGTTTGTACTGAATGTAACAGCCAAAAAAGCATAACTGAACTGAAGAATTCAGAGCTTAACAAGATAATTAAGGCTAAAGTAATGTTAACCATGATGAACAGCCGGGTTATGGCTATGTACTGACACTGGAGAGCCTCTCATAGTAAAGCTGTTAGCTCAGCTACAACACAAGTACCACACAGAAAGGGCCGTGAATGTGCAGATTCTCTTCCTAATATGTGGAAATATCCCTTAAACACTCATATCAGCCAAACCAGAGCTTGCAGTGACTGAGAACACGAGTGTAGTGAGGATCACAGTGGTTACAGGTGGTCACAGCCTGCACAACAGGTGACTTATCTGCAGTATGTGATCCATGACCGCTGCCAAACTCATCCCATGCGCATCCTGCCCACCTCATTTTACTGCAGAGGATGAAACGCTGAAGTCAATAGCGGCGCACAGAATTGTCAAACAGCCAGCTCTCAGATCCACACTGTGGTTTCCAAACACGCAGAATACATTTCCATTCAACTTTTGTGAAGGTCTTTTATGGCAGAGCAACAAAACCCAGAGGAGCTGTGGTATGAAAAGATTTTTCATTATTAATAGAATATTAGCCCACATAAAGGTGAATGACTGAAGGATTGTGTTTCAACACTGCAGGGGCTGTAAAGTGCACAGAGGTTAATTCTCTGATCCAAGGGTAGATTTGTATCATTGTTTGTAGATAGAAAAGGTTTTTCCAGGGGATTGGATTCATGTCTTCTCTCTGTTCCTTGGAGCACTGTGGTGGATTGCCTGGTCTGATTAATCTTAATGAATTATGCAAATAACCTTTATCTCAAATGATTTAGCAATGTTTCTGTATTGTTTTATTAATGCACTTTTGAATTACTCTGTATAATCACGTAGCCTTTCCTCAGCCGTTCGCTGTTTGTAATTCATCGCAAGCTCTTTATTAAATCCATGGTGGTCTCCGGCGAATTGCATGCAGGAATGAGAAATTAGTCATTACTGTAATTTAATGATTTCTAACCAAACAAGAGGCAACCTGGATCGCTAACCATAGCAGCCCCCCACACTCCTCCCCTTCAGCGCCGGTCCCTCGGGTCTGATCTTTGGGAGCGAGCCTTCTATATTTTTGCTTAATTAATTATGTTTAGTATAAGGAGCATTCTGTAGTGAATGCACTGTTTCAATTACAGGCGGAAATTGACTTACAAAATATGAAATTCCCCACAAAGCAGTGGTTTGTTTGGAGTCTAGACACCCCAACATTTGACTAAATATTTATCTGCTTCAGTGTGTGGATTCATGCTTGTTTACCATTAAATGTGTCTTTTTTTGTTAAAAACAGACTCAAGATTTTTGAAAATTCTTCGTCATTTCCACACAGATGTTATATTGACATTTGTCTTGAAGTCATAACCATGACAGGTATACAGAAAACTAACATTACTTATTATCACATCAGACCACACCAGTCCCTATGTGAAAATGTCACATGCAGGTGAAATATAAATACATCTCCGACTGTTTCCTGCCTCCTCGGAGCCGCCTGCCTATAACCTTTTTGTCTTGTCTTCTGCAACGGAGGGTAATGGAGCTGCATGTTGACAGTAAGTATCATTAAACTGTATATGTGTCAAAATACATGGACATTTCATTCACCTTTAGACCACACAGAAGTGGTGGCTAGCATGGCCACTAGGGCTAAATAATCCATTTCCATTGTGCTTTGTCCATTTTCTGCCACCCTCCTGCTCCACGCTTTCTAGCCTGAATCCTTCAGATGGTTTATTTTCTGTAAGCTTTTAATAACATGCACTAACAATGCTTTTGGGACTTCTAACAGGCAGTGCCTTACGGGAAATCATTTGGACCAAAAAAAGGAAGGAAAAGAAAATAAAATGGCTTGGTTGGTGATAGGAAACATTAATTTAACAACAGCACGATAAACGAAGGCTTGGATGATGACAACATCTAGTTTTGGAAATGAATCAAATAGGATTAGGGTTGTTTTAGGGTGAGAGCTAATCATCGTCTCTCCCTGGACCATATTTCAGATGGCTTTTTGTGAAGTCTGTTCGTTTTAAGAAACAGTGCAGTGAGATTTTCCCTTTTGTATTTTTCAACGTGGCCTATTTCTGCATTTGCTGATTTTCACATTTCAGTTCCATCATGAGCGCAACCTTGATTAACTGTGAGCTCTCTCCCTCCCTCTTCTTTTTTTTTTGTCAAATTATTTGCTTGAACTGCAAATTTTGAGCCCAAACAGCTCCTGCCTATACAGCATTATGGCCTGATATACAAATTGCATTAACTGTCAAAAAAACCCAAATTTCTCCAGACAGTGACATCCATTGAGTTAGATTTATTGATATAATACTGACATTTGTCATCAATGGTAGTCACCAGGCTTTGAAAACAACAGATACCATTAAAACATTTTGGCAGAACTCAGCTGTGTTGACCCTTGGTGACTTGAAGTCAACCATCATTACATTTTTTTCAGGGTTTTATTGTTGTGGCATAATTTTTTTGACACATCAAGTCTTTGAAAAGAAGACTCGACGTCCTAACAAACTTAAGAAAGCCAAACACTCAATAGTTTCAAATCAAAAAAACAAGAAACAGAAGATATTGGCTCCATAAGGCTAAAAGGAATGAAAATGCTTATGATCTCACTAGATCTTTAACACAGATATGCATCGAGAGTTCTGGGGCGCTTTCTGGCAAGAAAATAACACAAAAATTTCACATCACATGGTTTTGTTCTAAGAATATTTTTTCAGGTGGAATCCACAGTCTCTTAAGTCAATAAATATCTTCATGGTTGAGTCTTCTAGTCCATAGGAATAAAACTATAATACAAAGAGAGATTTGGTGGGCAGTAGAGTTCAGAGACAACTACTGTTGATGCTGGATCTAAAGTCAGGAATCTTTTCGGATATGTAGTCTTATATGATGCTTCCTGCTCCTTTTCCTCCATTCGTTCAGTGGAATGTCTGTGATTATTGTCCTTATTGGTCCCTGGTTTCCACCAATCCTCAAAACACATGATATCCAAATGTCCTACGGTTGTTGGTCAAAGAAACAACGTCTGGTTCCAAACAAGGGTATCCTGGAAACAGACGACTATCGTGTGACCTAGAAAGAAAAGGAAAGAGAAGAAAAAAAGAGTCAGGAAAACATTGTCAGTGACATGAATGGATGCTGAGGATAAAAATGGATTTGACTCATTAATGATGACAAATTGTAATAGTAATACACTCAAAACCAGTGCTATCTGACATGCAGAATGACAGAAACCACTGGGAGAGGAGGGAAATAATTACATCCTCTTTACTTATTCCAGTTGATACAAGTGTAGCGACTCAAATATTCACATTCACACGACTATTCATCATTACACTATTTATCAAAAGTGTTGGTGTGGGGATGGCAATGTCGGTTGATCCACCACTGATCCAAACTGAAATTTCTCAACAACTATCTGATCGATTGCCATGAAATTTGAAACAGAAATTCATGTTCCTCAGCCGATGAATATCCATGACTTTGGTGATCCCCTGACTTTACATCTAGCACCAATAACAGGTCAAATTTTTCACTTATCCTATGTAATATCTCAATATCTACTATGTGGATTACCATGAAATGAACAGCTGACATTCTTGACTCCCAGAGGATGTTGCCCTCACATTTCCTCTAGGGCCACCATTAGGTTGACTTTTGTGGTTTTGAGTGAAATGGATAATCACAAACTTTGGAACAGTCATTTATGTCACTTAACTTTTCCTCCTTCCCTCCTTAATTTTTCCAATACTTTGATTTATGATCACAAAACTAATAACATTCCCATCAGCCTCAGCTGTACTTGTGTTTAATGCTAATTAGTAAATGTTAGCATGTTATCACACTAACTGCCATGTTAAGTTTTGATCATTTTATTAAATTTACTTATCTTACACTCATCTATAAAAGCCTAAATAACCAGGCTGCCCACATGCTCAGTGACCTAGTGGTACCTCCACTACAGCAACCTGGTGGTGCGTCTGCTGGGAATTGTAAGGTCTTCTTTTGTCAATCCTCACACTTGAACAGATGGATTTTTTTTGTCTGGAGGATCAACATGTGGAACTTTTTACCCATAGAACTCTACATGGATCATGACTGGGATCATTTTAAACTCAAACTGAAACAGTTTTTAAAGAGGGATCAGTAGTGTAGTCATGAGTGATCTGTTGCTTATCATTTTATTTTATTGTATCATTGTTTGTAAACTGTTTGCATCTTGTGCTATTTTGTATGTATTTTCTTGTGTTTTATGTATTTTAAAGGCCCGTCTAGAGATAAGCATTCAAAACTAGCTCAGGCTATAAATGCTGCGGTATGTGGTATCAGTTCATGCTTTATTTGTCCCTATACAAATAAACATTAAATACATAAAATAAACTTATGCAGTCAACATGGCAAAAACTTTTTATTTTTTTACATCGTTAACATTATAGTTGACAATCATCATGTTAGCATAGCATGCTGAATTAGCATTTTGCTCAAAGCACTGCTCTGCTTAATTACAGACTTTAAGAGCCACTAGTGTGGCTGTTGATGCTTGTTTTCATCTACCAGCTATTTAACATTGACTAATCACTTCAGCTCTACTTCATGAAACCAAACTATTATTTTTTAGCTTTGCATCTAACAAAAGTCTATATGTCAACTGTGTGACAGGTTCAAGGTGTGCAAATTCCCAGCTGGTATGTTTATAAATCAGACATCTGTGATGTTAATACAGCAAAAGTGAGAAGACAGTCAGCAGCTAGAAGTCAGACATAATGCGATGTACATCATGCTCAATGATTTCCATGCAAACAGGGGGAATATTATTATTCATGATGGCATACTGCTGGCATAAGTATTCTCAGACATTTTCATGAATATTAATCTAAAAGAATGAAAGATGCAGTTTGTACTACTCTCATTTTAAGCATAACTCTAAAAATACTCCCGTACGTGAATGTTGTTCTTTGTTGGTTTGCCCTTTAAAAGTAGAACACAAGTAACTTTTTGACTTGCCTTCTGATGTAGGAGGCGATATTAAACACACACATACAAACACAGGTGTTTCTGTGTGAATATTTGCACATTATTGTCATTCAATTAGCAGTTGGCAGGGTCTCACCAGTTGAACCAATAAAGGGTTTTACTGCATACAATCAGTTTTCTGACCAATACAATTTTAATATTTTGAGGAAGTGTGATTTTTCTGCTGCTTAGTGCTGCAGGGGAAAAAAAAGCAACTTGCTGTGTGGGGAGGCACAATTTAATTTTCACTTCCATGTGACAATCCTCGGGAATCATGGGTGTGAGAGAGAATATGAAAATGTCTTTCTACTGTTGCAGCAGCTGGCTGTAGACATACATTCATACATTAAGTTACGTCACACTGTTTTGTCACAACATTATCAGAGACCAATGTTTTTAGTGATAGGGCCCAAATATTTCTACAGGGAGCACACATTTTAGATCTGCTGAAAGAGTAGTGCAAAAATTAATCCAAAATGCATTTATTAGCACTGCTGATTATTGATGTACTGATAATTGTTATATATGTGCGGCACATGTATATGATTTCTATCCTGAGCTAAGTTTTCTTTTTCTTTCTTTCTCATTATAAGACCTAGAGAAATGAGAGATGAGAACTCCAGCAACACTTGTAGTATGAAGAACAACTTTATTAGTTGATCGACGTTTTGGCTTGTGGCCTTCATCAGGGTCATCATAAAACACATTACAAACAACATTTAAATAAAGTTCTATATGAAAAAAGGTTAAAAAAAAAAATTTAAAAGTTAAAAGACTTCCTCCCCTTCTCCGTGCACCTTGGAAGTAGGTGAAGTTGTGCCAGAGACCCTTACTCTGCATCATTATAAGACCTACAAATAAGAATGCCTTTTAATTTCCCCTCATAGTGAAGTGGAGGAGATAAGACATAAAATTAACGGAGTAAAAAATAAAAAACTTAGATGGTAGCATAAACAAAACCATGCAGTGCAGTGAAACCTTATCAAAGTGATTAGCATGCTGTGGTGTTGTGGGTGTCACTGTGAGGGTTATCGGTGAATAAACACACAAAGGGGGAATCAGGAGAACAGAAGGCAGCTCCTCGGTGTTTGATGCTTAAGCTGCTTCAGGATGGAAGACCACACTTGACTGGTCAGCTGTAGGTTCAAAGACCCATTGACAAACAAACTAAGACCCCACCTTTGATGGAGAGCTACTGAAGCACATATGTGTGTATCCCATACTCATCAAAGCAATGAAAGCACCTCTGAATATTCACAGTTTTTAATGCATGGGTCTTGTTTGAACCTTTTAGACACTCACATTATATCACTCTTCATTGTTGCTCTAAAATCACAAATTGCATGCTGAATGTCAGCCCCCAGCAATGTCTTAATGGGCTATAAAAAACAAATCAATCATCAATAGAATGACTTAGCTCCTCTTTTCAGACTGGTCATCGACTAAACGTCTCACAGCATCTTTCAGCCTCTGAACTCAGTTTTATTCACATGATGTTTTTGACAATAAAAGGTAGATAAATAGAAGCTAACACACACAGCTTTGTTCAATTTAAGTGACATCAGCTTGTTTGTAGGGATAAAATTAAATGTACAATGAAGCAACTAAAGTTATGTGTTTATTTTTTAAACCACTCCTGAAAATGTGTAACGTGTAATGTATTATTTCAAACAATTCAGTAACTCAGGAGCTATTTGAGGTGCTTTTTAGTCAAATTAGTTGGTTGACATTGGTTTAAAGAATGGGCAGGATGTATCAGGGTGTCATTTTAAACTATAGGAGAACCAGTCTTCACAAAAACCTAAAGTGAAAAAAGTGAATGTGCCTAAACTTGGTTCCCTTACATGCAACTTCCTCCTTTATATCTACTATTTTTGCTTTTACCCATAACATTGTATTGTTTATGGCATGTGTCTGTATGTATGTATGCCCTTATTGTGCTTTCCTGTTTGGTACATTACAGTACCAAGTTTTGACAATGGTTGTCCAGATTGGGGTTGGTGGATGTCTTTATCGCGTTCACTTTAAAAGAAAAATGAGTGAATATGAGAGCATGATGGAAACAGTTTATCTTTGCTCCATTCTCTCAATAAAAACAGAAATGTCAATGGTCAAAATGGAAATGCTGCATTGAATGATACTGTATTAGTCTATTAAAACAGACTGTATGGACCAGGATTCAATTCACTTTGGTTGCATGTACCAACAAGGTCCATTTAATAAGTGCTAATAAATGAAACTTGATATGAGATTGTTTTGTCCACTGCGGTCTCCAAGGTCAGGAATGAACTCAGTTTTTTTTTATCTCAATCTCAGATCTGAACTTCAAAGTCTACATGGATGAAAAGTCCTGGAGGTGCTTTGCACATCTACAGCTTCATGGCAATTTCATGTCTAAAGTCCACTGTTGAAGACTATGTGATACAATCAAATAGGATGACCAGATGTCCCAAATCCTGTCCTGTTTATCCTGAAAATAAATCATTAAGATAGTAATAATAGATAATATGAACAAGCTAAAATGAAAGCTGTCTGTATGCTGTGAGACTCAACTTAACTTGAGACTTGAAGGCAAAAATGCTGAGGAGACCTGACTTGGTGACACAGTAATATTGAAAAATTCTACACTAAACGTATTATGTCTTTTGTGGTGCTGCCAAATTGTCATAAATAATGAATAATATAACAGAAGAAAATGTAAAAGACTCTAAATTCAAATGAGAACCCTTTCATTAAATTATCAGTTACTCTACATGAATTAACCTGGTAGCTCAATAGTTGTTTTTACTCTGAATCTGTGAAAATATTCTGATCAAATCACTTAGATTATAGGCTATAATTCCTGCTTTTAGTTGTTTGTTTTTTTTTAAATGTCCTGTTTGTTTTTGTAAAATATTTAAGAGTATTAATGTTGTTTGTTTTCACTTGTCTGTTGCACTGATTAGACTACCATAAATAACAGATTGTTGATGTCATTCGACCTGTTTTAAAGCAGGTGACAGAGAGTGCAGCCGCCACTGTGGGAGGGATTTATGATAAAAATATCTAAAAAAAAAAAAGTGTTTGTAAGCTCCTACAGCAGACATTTAAAATGACTGTAACATACCTGTCACCTGTGCATAATGGTTAATGCGTCTTGTAAACAGTCAGTCAGGACACACTGCGCTTCATATCATCCTCTGAGCCAATCCATCTATCTCTCTATTTTATCCATTAGAGTTTGATGTTTTGTTATTAATATTATGAATCCTTCTGACATTTAAAATTAAGCCACCCATTTGAGTCATTGGTTCAGTTTTTTCAACATGAACATGTGAGTGACTGCCGTAAAATTTAAGTGAACTAGTATTAACACTGTGAGTCAACTGAACTCAGGAATACTAGATTTGTTTCCAGTGAGGTATTATTGAGCTTATATAGTGATTTTCTGAGGTGAACATTACTATTGCTATTCTAGAAACAATAACATTCTAGTTATTTTTGAAATATATATTAGCCTTCTTGTAATCCTGTTCTGAATTTTCTTTTTTCTGAATAAAACAGGAGTTGCAGTCTTGAGAACAGGGGAAGTGTAGCTGCAGGCAGCCACAGAGAAGTAGTGATGTGACATGCACGCCATGCAGACAGATGTGATAGGCACCGTACTGATGAAATGAATAAAATAAAATAAATTTCATGTAATGGATAATAATTTACACATTGTTACATACAACACTATCATTGTGTTTCTTTTTCCTAATGACAGACAGTTGACATCATGAACAAAAGTAATAAATTTTGAGTTTTGACTTTCATGTGTTTTACTGTTCATTGACACTGAATGTAATGTACTGGAGGCCACGCCCACCCCAACTCCCTTGTCCTGAATTTCACCCATTCTCATCTGGTCACTCTGTGGTTAAAAGGTCCAGAATAGCTACATGTATCTTGAGGTGAAATAGTTTAGTCAGCTCCAGTTTCCAAGGTCAAGAATGAACCTTGAACTGCAACAATTGGCGTTTTGTGTTTGTGGGTGGGAAGTCAGTGAGGGATCATGTCCTGGTCATGGCACTAGAGCCTCCTACTGGTTGGCTGAGGCACTATTGGCCCTACTATTAGGTTGGGATCTAGGAAGAAAGAGTGAATGTTATGTAACAGTGACAAGGACCCCAGTGCAGGGGAATTGGGTATACCAAATTGGGGTGAAAAATGAAGAAATAAAAACAGACAATAGTACAGAAAAATAATTGATTTCAAGTTGCTACTCAGTATACAGTGTATTAAGACTAGAACACATATCCTTTACACAGATGTGGTGTAGTATACTTATTTAGGGCATATTTTCATTTTGTCTTGAGATGAAATCCACCTCAGATAGCTTTCCATCGCCAACCCTTAACACATTCTTTATGAGCGTCATAGCACCTGTCAAGTGGAAAGGCTCTGTGGTTCTTTTGCCGTTGTGTCCTCTGATTGATAGGAAGTGAAAAGCAGGAGCTGCAGGAGTTATAATTCCTGACATTACCAGCAGGACTATAAAACTAGCTGCTGCCCGACATGCAGAGAAAGAGGTAGCAACTGGAGTTGTCCGAGAAGGGGCCTGCAGGGTGTAATGGCGTCTGACTTATTGATGTGACTTCATCATGAGGTGAAATGACACCATCATTTTTTATCAACAATGTCACCACTGGACATCAAGGAAGAGAGGATTTATAGTATTGTATGGGGTATGCAGTACAAGGCAAGCATTTTTTTTACATCCACACTATGTATCATTATGTATTCTGAGAAAACATAATCTCACATCCATCTTTTGATATTTTTGAAATTAAAGAAATTAATACACTATATCTTATGCAGACTTCAATTTGAGTCAGACTTAGGTTAAAGAATAATGACTTAAAATTTGACTTGAACTTGATTCCCTAAAGACTTCACTTGAGATTGAAATAAAAAATATTCAAGTCTCATGTTTTGACCTGGTAAAACCACAGAACATAGAACAAAAAAATAGCACAAAGCAGGCAAGGATTACAACTGAAGACCTTTAATATTTAAAAAATAATTAAGTACTTGCTTTCAGCTTTGCCATATAAAATGTCATCTCGAGAAAAACAACACAATAGATCGTAGTGGCATTCGCCCAAAAATGACATAAAGTTATTTTTGAGTGTCATATGCCATCTGGCGGCCGTAGTAATTATGATGATGATCAGATGGCGTATATGTTGACAGTTTTCCTCATTTGGAGGAGGTGAGGTGGTGGTTGGGTTATAACCCAACAGTCTGAATTACCTATTATTGTTGTCATGACAACAAAGGTTGCCTAATTTTAAAGAAGTAGTAACTTTATGCCACACTTTATGCCACAAAATTGTCATTTTAACCCAAAACATGATCTTTCCCTGAAATCTAACCAAGTGGTTTTTGTGCCTAAACCTAACCAGATCTTAACCACAGCATTGTAACATCATAAAACATTATTTTTAAATAGTGATTAGAAACAGTTTTGAAAAGGACAGACAGATGATGTTGTCCTGCCGATTACTGTCGACAGGGGCACAAGATTAGAAAATACTGCTATGAGTTGTTCTAGAGTGCAAATGGTCAAATGATGTATTTGGTCATTTAATTTGATGGCCTTGTTGCATTTTAACTGTCAACAAGTGTCATATTGTATTAAAAAATAAATGTACAATTGTAGCTCAAATGCTATGTTAGAGACTATTTAAGACCTGCTCAAATAGTCTCTAACATAGGATCATTAACATAGCCCATTCAAAGACCTTTTTCATTTTTTTCAAATAATTTTAAAGCAATGGTGTCACTTTTCCCAGAAATTCCAAATTATTGTTCAAAGAACAAAATCAAGAAACATCACAAAAACAGCCACT